>NC_052618.1:8680242-8825925 GCF_016545825.1 Eucalyptus grandis
AAGTTTCTCAAATCCTTGACAGACGAAGGTAGTTCGTCGACTAATGTGTACGAAAGATCCATGACTTGCAGCTCCTTGAGGTTCCCGATGGAATCTGGCAGTTTCCACAAGCTCCTGCAATTTTTGAGAGAGAGTGTCTGAAGATTCTCCAGTAAGCCGATGGAATAAGGGAGCTCACTGAGTTTAGTGTCGTCCAAAGCTAGGTACGAAAGAGATTTCAAGTTGCCAATTCTATCGGGTAGAGACAAGATTTTAGTGTTGCAAGCACTCAGAGTTTCAAGCTTCCCATACGAACCCTCAGGGATATCGATGGCTCTTATGGCAGTTCCATCGATATAAAGCTCTTTTAGAGTTTCCAAGTAACCTATACCTTCTGGCAACTCTTGCACGAAGCTGCAGGACTTGATATCCAAAGAAACTAAGTTCCTTAGCTTGCTAATTGACCTCATAACAAGATGAGGTAATATAGCACAACGTTCCAGGTTTAGTCTCTCTAAGTTTACAGGAGCATGGGAAACTGGAGATTTAGCTAGCCAACGACAATCTTTTAGGATCAAAACTTTTAAGTTTTTGGCCTTCTGCAAAACAAGCGAATGTAAACGCCTTGCTTACTTCAAGCTATTGGTAAACAGGATGACAGAAATGTACAGGGATGTCGTCATACCTTTATAATTTGCTTCCAACACCGCCAATTTGTGGAGGAACTCCCAGACAGATTAAGATAGACCAAGTTGGATAGATCTAAAGCAAGTAGAATGGAGATATTGAGGCACCTTTGCCATTCAAGCCACTTTAACCATGGAAGGAAAAGCTCCTCTCTGAAGTTCCTTGCAGTCTGCCTGTGTCCCTTAAGAATAGGGCAGTTCATTTCAAGATACCTAAGATTTGAGAAATTATGGAAAAATCTACGTTTACCAAATAAACGGGGGTTGTCGAACGAGGCAATGAGGGCTTCTACCGTAGCGACCTGCCAATAAAGAAAAAATGGTAAACGGACAAAGTGAAATAGAAGCGCATCACAATCGTCTTTGGATATAGAAAAGTATTTAAAAGAAGTAATCTAATTCAAACTAAAAGAGAGACTTTCTTGTCTTCAAAATTTACCTTATCTTCTATCAGTACTCGTCCAGTATCCTCCTGATTCCAAAGCCTACTACGCTCAGAAGGTTTACTTGGATTTTCATCCTTGACAAGCTCCTCCCGAGGAATTTTACTTGATTATGCATCCGAAATTCATTATTGTCGGTGGTTGTTACCAAAGACTTGTCTTGAAGCTCGGCAATCCGTGTAGAAGGATGGTATTTACAAGCTTCCCACAGGTAAGAGGATATTGTCTTGTCCTTACCCATAAAAAAACATGCTATATCAAGAAAAATCTGTCGAGCACTGTACTCTAAAGCTTCATATCTTGCCTTCAGAATTCGTTTGACTTCCTTAGAGAAAGTCTCTTGCTTCAATCGATCCAATGCCTCCTTCCAAAACGTTATGGGCTTTCCATATAAAGAGGAACCGACAATCTTAATAAGGAAAGGAAGCCCTTCGGCAGCCAAACTAATGTCCCGTGCCACAAAGGAGATTTCCTCTCGAAGAGGTCCTCCTTTAAGAGCATACATACAGAACATTTGAAAAGCATGGACGTCATTCATTCGCTTTAGCTCGAATTTTTCAATGACGAAGTCATCGCATATGTTAACAGAACTGTTTCTGCTGGAGGTGACAATCCTCTGGCTTCCATGACCAAGCACGCTCAGCTCAGCAGTTTCAATCGGTGCCCAACTATACTCGTCAACAAGATTGCGTCTCTTAGAAATCACGATGATCCTGCTTCCTGGACCGAACCAACTTGGATCTCCAGCTAATGAATTGGTTTGTTCAAAATCACTAACATCGTCTAGGATTATGAGAACCCTCAGATTTGCAATTCTGTACCGGATAAATTTGGTACCTTCAGCAGGAGATCTGAGTGTACATCTTTTATTTCGGAGGAGATCGCTAATTAAATCTTCTTGGAGAGATAAGATTCTCTTTTGCTCAACTGCTCCATGGATATCTTTAAGGAAGCTTTTACCTTCAAAGAGATGATGGATTTTATTGTAGACAACCGTAGCAAGAGTCGACTTACCAATTCCTGGAAGGCCCGATATCTCAACCACACGTTTTCCCATCAGCATTTGCCGTTCAACCACTTGGTCATTTTCATAGAGAACGCCGAGTTTTTTCATCATCTCTCGCACATGGTGATCCATCCCTACTAAATTTTCTGTCACATCTAAATCATCCTCCTTCAACAGCTGGCGGACCTCGGAAACAACCTCGTTTATAAGTTCATGCTCCCTGCCAGACGGGAAAAGAAGGAAACAGTAAGATGTGAAAAGGGACAACCGGTCATATAATACACCCGCCAAAAGAAAAGATGCATTGATCTTTTGCTTTATCTAATTTCATAGTAGATCACTAGTGTTGGAGAAGTCATAAGAAGCATAGAAATCTTAATTTCGTTTTACCCGTGCTGGAATTTCTCCAATTCCCATCCTCGTTTTCCTGAAACAGTCTGCAGAGCCCTCTTCCAGTTGTCTAGAGTCGTTGATGTCACCCTCTTGGCTGCATGGTTGCTGAAGGACTGCTGATAATTCTCCTGCTGTTTGCCGACGACTTCAGGGCTGACGTCATAGAAAATGGGCATGATTGTCCTGTCACACGCCACCATTTCCGCCACCTCCCTCAGACAACTCTTACTGGAAGCGAAATCTTTGGAGAAGACAGGAATGCATATCTGTGTGCGCCTGATCACTTGTAAGATCTTAGGCATGATCTCTTCTCCGATCTCGATCCCACTATGATCGATAAATGCACTGATCCCTGCATCTTCAAGGCCGTTGAAGAGAAATTCAATGAAGCCTCTCCGAACATCTCCTCCTCGGAAACTGAGAAAGACTTGGTAGTGGCTAACATTCGGCCATCTAGTAGATGGAAGCGACGAGTGGTTATTGCGGACATCCATGAGTGAGAAGCTCGAGAAAAAGTTCAGAGGCCTGATCTTTCTTAGGACAGGGGACAACTGGGAGATCACTCGTGGAGGAGAAGAAGCTAACAGACCTGCTCCGGTCTAAGAAGCTTACAGACCAAAGCTACGGAATCTCGACTTCTAGTAAGGGTATTCCAATGAGCAATAGAAAAGACATCACTCGAATATATTACAATCAAGCTTTACCGTCCATTTTTTAAACTGTCGATCAGATTACCATTACTCCAAGTAAAGTTTACTAAAACATATACTAAACATAAGTATTTTCTCATTTGCAGTAGACCAATTGATGTGCAATAAAAACTCTCATTTTTATATAAACATGTTATTTCTAGTAATCTCATTTTGATGAGTGAAATATTGATGGAAATCGACCAAACCAAATAAGAGTTAGCTAGCATCCTAAGAAAAGATAGATACAAGAGAAAAAAAAATTAAAAAGAGAAGTTTTAAAAATAAATCAGACAATATAGTTTTTAAAATTGAAAATTAGAAGGGAAAAAAAAAACAAAAGGAGTGGCTGGGCAGTGGCAATCACCGCCAACTCCGGCGGGGAATTTGACCCTTGCTTAAGATGCATGTAAGTAGTTTCAACAAGTTTTTAGGACTTTTAACTCAGTGAGATGAGTTCCATAGCTAATTCAACTCAACCCGACTCAAGTAAAATGATTAAGTGAGTCAGATAGGACTGGAACCGGGACAATACCACCAGATCAACATGTTCTTGGCTTGTTTCGTCTTCAAGTACCGTAAGGCAATAACATAAGGTGTCTTGCCTAAGATAAAGCTGCAAAATATTGGTTTTCAAAAGTGCAATAATGAATTTGGACAAAAAAAAGGTGCAATAATGAAGAGAATAATTTATCCAATCTCTGAGGCGGACTTCATTTGGTCAATTTAAAACATTATTTCTCGGGTAGTAGTAATTTTTGTTCAATTACTTTTCTCTTTTATGACCGATATCTTATTAATTCATAAATAATTCGTCCATTTTTGACATAGACTTCTTTTGTCATTTTCTAGAATTTATCTTCGTGGTGATATTTTTATTAATTTACGTGTCGCACACCTCATGGTAATATTTTATCTTATTTCTCAAATTTCGGAAGAAAATATTACATATAAGTTATATGGTATAACTATAGTGCCATGTCATTCATGCAATCGTCCGCTCACTTGTGACTCGTACCAATACAACCCCTCCTATTTTAAAATCTCCCCTTCCCTATCACTTCACTCTTCATGATCCCTCACCCCTCCTCCTCTCTCTCTCTGGGTTGATTTTTTATTTTTTCCTGCAGAATCTCCAATTCCTTGCTTAAGAAACCTTATGTCCTGCCCTTCAACTCAAATCCGAAGATAGCTTCGCCCTCGATTGATTTCCCCAGAAATTTCCCTCCTTTTCCTTCAATCTCTGAGATCGACCTGCCAGATCATTCATTTCCCACACCAAAGTTCCCCTTTTTCTGTTCCAGTTCCATTGTCCTCCTCCTCCTTGCCCTCAATCTCTCCTCTTCCCTTCGTTTGCTGGCACAATGTCGTATCTTTGACGCCTTCGCTAGGGTTTTCCTCGTGCCAGTTGATGGGTATTTCTCAAGCTTTCTCTTTGATGATTGTTATTCGTCGGTGTCCGATATTGGGGATCCTGCATTAATTTGTTGGGTTCTTTTGGAAATTTTCAGAGAAAATACTGGAGAAAGCGGAACGTAGTAGTCCAAGGCGGAGGCTCCGACGTGGTTCGTAAGACGAGAGAGAGGAGAGTTAGGGCTTCTCGTTTTTGAGTCAGGAGGGAGAGAGAGAGAGCAAAATCGTGAGTCGGTCGGGAGGGAGAGACAACGGAGCATGAAGAGTGGAGAGAGAGAGAGGGACTTGAAAAATAGGTGGGCCTTATTGCACGTGTTGCATGGTGAGTGGACGAATCAAGAGCGTCCTGGGGAAAGAGGGCTGGTAGCTGTCACTTCGTCTTCTTTCTTTTGTGCGCTCCGGAGCAAGTGAGCGAATGATGACATTGGCATATCATGCATCAATCGACTGGCTACGCTTGGCCATCGTGTCCATGGGTTTTATTTTCCTTTGAAAGTTTCCTTTACCAGGATCGTAAGTTTTCTCTAACAGAGACTTCTTTTGATCTTTTAAAATATATTATGTTCGGTAATGGTAATTTTTTATTAATTCTCATGTCGCCCAACTCATAAATACCATGAAATTGTCAATCTTTGGTAATTTGCTTTTATAATCTATCTCGGCTTATTTTATAAGCAAGACCGAGAAAATGGGGTCTATTAAATCACCAAGGCTAAATGGTTTTCAAGCAATATTCCACAAGTTGTGCGATGTGGTTGGAGCCGACATACTCATGTTTAAAAATTTGTCATAATATTACTTGAAATAGTAGTGATAATGTACTTGAAATCATTGTAATGTTTGTCACGCCTTTACATTGTAATTTAACTTTATCAAATGTGATTTAATAATAGTTGTTGTTAGGGATGTAATGATTCAGTTTGGTTCATTTTCTTATAAACTCGAATTGAACCGAACTAATATGGTGCAGAATTTTGATCCGAACTGAATATGACCCGAACCAAAAACTTGATTCGGATCGGTTTGGCTTGGCTTGGTTTTTGATATTTTTTTTTTTTTTTTTTGCTTTTATCCTCCACAAACTTTGAACGACATTCCAGTGTCTGATTCAATCTTGAGACGTCCAACAAGACAGTGCAAATCAGCTTCGAGTCAACCATCCCAATCCTCTGACAAAACAAAAACATCCAAATCAACCCAATTTCTGTCCCCGATTTTCTCACAGCTTGACTAAAACCATCACCTATTCTTCCTTCCTCATCAGATTTTCCCGAGAAAATCAAAGAGAGAGAAACGCCTCAACACCGAGAGAGAGAGAGAGAGAGAGAGAGAGAGAGAGAGAGAGAGAGAGAGAGAGAGAGAGAGAGTGAGAGAGAGAGAGAGAGTGAGAGAGAGTGGGCAGATTAAATAAGGATCTAAAGCTCAGAAACGGAGAGACGTCGTACCCTTTTCACCCTTTTCTCAAGGTGCATGATCGTCCTCACCGCTGTTGTCTCCTCCATCATCATCCTCAACGCCCCATCAATGACCTCCTCTGCGGAAATTCCGGCATCATGTTCATCCCCATTTATTTTCGTTAAATGCTGCTCTCTGCTGGTTTTTCTGGGGAGAGAGAGAGAGAGAGAGAGAGAGAGAGAGAGAGAATGGACCAACGAGCAAGAGCAAGCAACAGCAATGGCTGTCTGAGAAGAGAGGAAGCGGCTTTCTGTTTTCCTTTTGGATATTTGAAAAGAAGAAGAGAGACAAAATTTTCTCAGAGCGATTTTGAAAGAAGAGAGAGGAGCAGTTTTTGTTGAAAATTTCAGTTCGGTTTAATTAATTAAACCGAACTGAAATAACCCAAACCGAAAATAAAGAACAGTTTTTTTTTTTTAAATTAAAAAACAAACCGAAACTGTACAAAATTTCGGTTCGGTTTCGGTTTGGTTTCGGTTCTTGACACCCCTTGTTGTAACTCATCTTTACATACAATTAGTAGTTTACCTTTTGATCTATAACTTAACCATATGGTCCGTGACTAGAATGTTGTAGCACTTAGTAATTGACCAATAGAGAGTAAAATACTGCAAAATTGTGGTAAGCGATGGCTACTTTACTTGATAATTTTCTACAATGTTTATAATCTTTATATGAGTCCTTGTACATGACAAGTTATCATCTTTTAAATATAGTGATTTACCCCCGGGCCTTGTAAAGTTGAATTTCTCAATGTTTGTAACATTTCATCGAATATTGTGAACAACTTGAATTTATTGTAGATTACTTCTTCAATACTCTTAGTTACTTACATCAATAATTCTTACATCACTCCGCAATTTGTAAAATGGTTAATAATCATCGTATATTTTAATTTCCTCGAACAACAGTAATTTGGGGACAAGTAGTTTTTCTTGAATGTTCGTAAGTAAATTTTTTTTTTTGGGGAACTTATTTTCTCTTAAATTAACATCTCACATGTTATTGAACGACTGGTAAGGCAAACTCGGACCGTTTGACATGACTATCGTTTAAAAACCCAGGTAGAGTATGATTTGGAGGACGAGAGATTGAGGTGAAGGCGGAATCAAGTGTGGCTGAATCCGCTGGCAGAAAACTGAGAAGAGGCGGAAGATGGACCAGCAAGGCTGAATCAAAATACGATAAAGTTAGAGGTTGAATAAGTATGGCTGAACACGCTGGCGATAATCGGAAAATAAGCGACGATGAACCAGCGAGGCTGGATCAAAGTAAAGGGAAAAGTAGTAGGAAAGATAAACCAGCGAGGCTGAATCAAGATTGATAAAGTTAGAGGCAGGATTAAGTACGGCTGCATACGCTGGCACAAAACAAAGAAGAGTCGAAGTTGAACAAGCAAGGCGGAAGCCAGATATGACAAAATTAGATGCTGAACCAACGTATGATGTGTTCCTGAGTTCAGCAGTTGAAGATCATAGATTCGCCACTAGCCTCTATGACCGCTTGACAGGTGAGGGAATTCGTTTTTTTCAGAGATAATGGAATCAAATTTACTCCCGAAGAGCTTCCGCTAATGATCTACAGCTCCAAGATCTACATACCTATCTTTTCCAAGCTATACGCTCGTAGCCCTTGGTGCCTTGACTCGCTCACACTCATGGTAGAACACACGTCTAGATCAGGTGGGAAGGAAGAGATCCTGCCCGTTTTCTACAATGTGGAACGGTCTGATGTGAAGCTGGAAACTTCACTCTACAGACGCGCTCTGGACACTCACGAGAAGAGCTTTGGCAATGAGAAAGTCGAGCGGTGCAAGAAGGCTCTTGTGGTGGCTGGTAATGTCAAGGGATGGGAACGAAGCTCATATGAAAGGTATATTACATCCGTCTTCTTCTTTTCTCGTCGGTTTCTTCTGATTTGTTTGCTCAATTGACCACAAAACAGTCGAGAATGTCAGGAAAAGGAAACTCGACAACCTTTTTCCTGCAGAAAATGCAAACGTTGGTCGACTCCGCTGTACTCTTAATTGACCCCGTTTCCACAACATATCTCAGCTTGGCTCAGTGAACTCTCTTTAAAAGTTCGTTCTATTTCATCCACATGATCGTGTCATTCTGTAGTTCAATCCATGATTGAGTGATATTTTTAATCCAATGGCAAACTGTGACAATATAATCCATTGGTCAGACTAAATACTTGCTGTGGTGGCATTATCCCTCGTTCATCCAATTACTAAACATCAGCGTAGTATGTTTAATATATATCTGCATGAGCTAAATCTTATTCTGCAGTTAAGGATCAGTGATCTTTTAGCACATCCAAGTCGTCGTTTTATTATGTAGGGCGTCGGGTGGTAGATTTTTAGAGTGCACCTGCCAATGGTTTGGAACTGAGATTTTTTCTATCTTGGCAGTGAAAATGAACTTTTCACATCCATCGTTGGAAATATTTTGTATAAGCAGATGATAGAGCTGAATTGTGTTTTTGAAGGTCAACGCATTGGTCATAATCCCAAGTTATCTTACAGGACCTCGGTATATTTCTTTGCTCCTATTCTCCTCTCTTTTCCAGTACTCTCCTAAAGGTTGTTACTGTTGATGAAGTTTGTTTCAGCTGAAGTGTGTTTTACATCCAAATGACAAAAAGTCTAATCATCGTGAAATATTTTTACATGATTATGCAGTCGTCGTAAAGTTAGAATATAATAGAAAAAAGAAGGCAAAGCATGAACTGAAACTAGAAGAGAATTGATGCAAGCCTAGGGTAGGCTTTCTCAAACAGCAGGATCGGGAGAGTGACTTGCGCACAAGAAACGGGACGAACAGAAATTTCAGCACTGCGCAAGCTCAGGAGAACAGTCGTATCTTTGTTGATACATATCGGATCGACCTGATTCCAAATCCAAATGAACAAAGACTTCTGGATCTACAATTTCTCAGTTTTGGGTTTTCTGAAATAAGCACTGTAGGATGGTCGAAATTGGGTTGGAAATAACGAACAGAATAGGAAAAGATAAAAACTCCATTGGTTGCTCTTCTAGGCCTCCAAGGAAGTTGAGGGGCACCGATTCTTCTAGATCGATGACTGCAACTCTTCAAGGATGCAGATTTTAAAAGCTCCAACTCTTCAAGGACGGAGTGAAAACTCTTCTAGGTTTTCAAGGATATGAACTCTACAAGGTTCACAATGCTTGCTTCAAGCAAAGCTTTTCATTTATCAAAATTCATCAAAAGTTATCTGTCTTCTACAAGAAATTGGGCTTATATATCATCAAAGAAATAAAGATAGAGCAATGAAACTAGGAGAAATAAAGGAGCATTGAAACTAGGAGATATAGTAAAGGGCATGGAAACTATAAACTAGTAAAAGTGTCACGCGAGCTTCCAAGGTGTCTTTCAAGCTTCCGGGATGGACTTACGATGTCGATACAGCTTCTCGGTTTCGTCAAGCTTGAATGCGGGCTGATCTTTTTGGTCGAGAGAGCTGGTCTTTAATGCGGGCTGCATCATCCTCCCCATCTTTAAAAGAATTCGTCCTCGAATTCTCACCATCATCATCAGAAGAATCTCCCACCCTACTAGGTGCCAACGTAATCTTCTTGCCTCCTTCAAAAGAATATGTATTTCGATAACCATCATGTATAGTCCTCTTATTGAATTGCCATGGTCGACCAAGAATAATGTGACTAGCATCTATCGGTAGAACATCACACCATATATTGTCATTATAAACAGAACCAATGGACAAATTAACTAGGCATCGTTTTGAAACAGTTACCTCAGCACCTATCTTCAACCACAACATTTTATAAGGCGTAGGGTGCGTTTTAATTCCAACTTCAGCTTGTTTGCTGCTACTTCAGAAATTATATTCTCACAACAACCAGAGTCAATAATTAATTGACACACCTTTCCCATGATTGTGCAAGCGGAATGAAAAATATTGGTATGCAACCACCTATCTCCAGTGTTGTCTCGAGGAGTAGGAAAATTTTTCCTCACCATAAGAAGTTCGCCAGTGTCAGTATGCACTATTTGTTCATCATCTGCAGCTTCTTCATCATTTTTCAACTCCTCTTCAAGTGGATTCTTAGCATTCTCATCAGAATCATCATCCACCAAAAAGGCTAAACCGGCTGGTCGATTCTTATTGATTCGACAATTGCTAACACGATGACCCAACTCCCCACAAGAATAGCAACGTATTTCGGACGTAGCAAGTTGCTTCGAAACATGGGGCTGAGTAGAAGGCTTACTAGCATATTGTTGTCTCTGAGAACGAGAGCGCTCTATTTTGAGTGCCCGTTGGTGTGCATCTCCTAAGTCCCAAATGTCGAGGACTTCCAAGGCGTCTTGAATGTAAAATTGAAGACCGTTCAAGTATTTGTTCACAAGCACCTCCTCCGGATCTTGGATATTGTTACGAATCACCAACTCATTGAATTCATTGGTGTATTGGTCCACCGTTCGTGTACCTTGTTTTAGATTTTGGTACCATTGGTAGAGCTCTCTCTTATATCCTTTGGGAAGAAAATATTTTTGAATCTTGCCCTCCATCTTTCTCCACGAAGTGACTGGTGCTTTGCCAACGCCTTGGCGAGTTTGTTTTTCACGTCTCCACCAAGCAATCGCCTTGCCTCGGAATCGCATAGCAATGATCCCAACGCGACAATTCTCCGGAACATTTCGATGCTCAAACACCTCATTCACAAGTGTTAGCCAATCAACAATTTCATCAGGAGACTCATTACCTGTAAATTCTGGAACATCTTTCTTGATTTCCTTTTCCCAATCTGGCTCACGAATATGTTGTAAACGATGTCGAACATGCCTCCGATCGTGCATAGATTGAACACTCTCCGAAGAGGAAGAGTCACCATGGGAATCTTCAGTCCTGGAACGGGGTGGAGAATTATTTGCTTCAACCCTCAAACGCTGAACTTCTTGCGTCAATTCATCAATTTGTTGTTGCATATTCTCAGCGAGTGTGTGCAATTCATTGAGGGGAACGGTTCTGCCGCCACGATGTCTAGCTTGTCTTGGAGGCATTGTCCTCTCCTCCAAAGCTCTGATACCAAATGATGCAAGCCTAGGGTAGGCTTTCTCAAACAGCAGGATCGGGAGAGTGACTTGCGCACAAGAAACGGGACGAACAGAAATTTCAGCACTGCGCAAGCTCAGGAGAACAGTCGTATCTTTGTTGATACATATCGGATCGACCTGATTCCAAATCCAAATGAACAAAGACTTCTGGATCTACAATTTCTCAGTTTTGGGTTTTCTGAAATAAGCACTGTAGGATGGTCGAAATTGGGTTGGAAATAACGAACAGAATAGGAAAAGATAGAAACTCCATTGGTTGCTCTTCTAGGCCTCCAAGGAAGTTGAGGGGCACCGATTCTTCTAGATTGATGACTGCAACTCTTCAAGGATGCAGATTTTAAAAGCTCCGACTCTTCAAGGACGGAGTGAAAACTCTTCTAGGTTTTCAAGGATATGAACTCTACAAGGTTCACGATGCTTGCTTCAAGCAAAGCTTTTCATTTATCAAAATTCATCAAAAGTTATCTGTCTTCTACAAGAAATTGGGCTTATATCATCAAAGAAATAAAGATAGAGCAATGAAACTAGGAGAAATAAAGGAGCATTGAAACTAGGAGATATAGTAAAGGGCATGGAAACTATAAACTAGTAAAAGTGTCACGCGAGCTTCCAAGGTGTCTTTCAAGCTTCTGGGATGGACTTAAGATGTCGATACAGCTTCTCAGTTTCGTCGAGCTTGAATGCGGGCTGATCTTTTTGGTCGAGAGAGCTGGTCTTTAATGCGGGCTGCATCAAGAATGCAAGTCATCGGCCGAACGTTGAAGTAGCTTGCATATACTTCAATTTTTAAGAATGAGGGAAGTTGTGTAGGCGCTGAAAAGAATATTTGGCTTTCCCCCTTTACTTTTTTAGCATAGAGGTGCAGCTCTTAAGATGCCGAGTCTATTTGAATTTCTTAGATATTTCCTAACTCCTAGAGTGCAAATGGGAGGCCCACATGGTGCTCTTGAATATACTCGTCGAAATAGAATTTAGAGATTGCGAAATAATTCACGCTACTTTGAATGTTGACATCGACATGGTTCTTAAGATAAGAAGTCTTCAATACTAAATAAGAATCAAACTTAGCTACCAAAGAAAAATCAAATTTTAAATGCTGAAAGTAAAAGAACTTAGAGATTGCAGCTTTATGTTAGGTGGATCAGCAATGCATCAAACTTGACTTTTTGATACAGCAATACCTCTAGATATATATATATATATTAGTACCATTAACTTTTCAGTATTTACCTGCCAAATGACCATCTTGGTCCCTCGCAGAAGCATCTCTGAAATGCAACTATACTTATATAGCCTACCACTGTTTTCTTCTAAAACAACTCAGTCAACTTATTGCATCTCCCATCACCACAGCCTTATGGAGCTGCCACCTTCAGCGCATATCCTATTAGCTTCTTTGCCACTTCTGATAGTTCAGTATATTAGAGGATTGAGAAAGTTCTCATGGTTCTTTTTCTTTTTTTTTCTTTGTTTGGTGGACTCTGATATGAGCTGATTATACACAATTGTTAATTAAGTGGTGAATTCTTATAGTAGTGTCAATTCATTGATTTCAAGACACTTACTAGTTGGGGTGCCATAATCATATTATCTAGTATAGAATACAATGGGTAAGACGATCTAGCTCTTAATGCTGTGCACTTTGTTTGAGGAAGGATTGTTAGTATTACGGGAAAAACTAAACAGAGTAAAAATGTCCAAGCAATTACAATAAATGAAGATAGAAATAGTGGGACTGGAGGATCAATAGAAAAATGTTGTTTAAGAAATAAAACCACAAATAGATGACATGCCAGATTAGAAACTCTCTCTGTTTTGACAGGAAACTAGCAAAAGAGCATTTTTAAGTTGTAAATAGTATCATAGCTTTCGCGTTTCCTGGAAAGTGAAAACTTCAGATCAACTGCCGTGATGATAGTTTGCACTTTGAGAAGGAAGTCTGACGTATTTACTTCTATTTTCACAGAAAAATTAAGGCAATCTTTACTTCTAGACACTATATTCAAGTGGTTTTTGCATTTTATTGCTTTTACCATAGGCCTGTCATTGATGTGTCAAATTGTTAACTTTCTTGATGGCTGACAATTTTCTATGCTGGTTTTAGTTTTTGGTGTTGATTTACATGTGTGCATGGGTGCGTGTTGTACTTGGCAGAAAAACGACAAGAGATGTGTGTATGGGAGTGGACTTTACAGTCGAAGGAGCACAATGAAACAAGGGAAAAAAAGAAGCTTTAATTATTTAATTGTTGTTGCACAAGGAAGGAGAAGAGCTTACAACCGACTTAAACATTAGAAAATCTCTACTCAAGTCATAGATTTTTTCGGTTCTTTTTTTCCTTCGCGGATTTCCACCTCCAGAGCTTTGTAATCCTTGTTGCAGAGAGATTCTTTATGGATCCTTCTACACACGCTTTAGTGGATTCCAGACACTTCCACTGCCGCCCGAGGATTAGAATTTTCGAAGGATTTTTCTAGACTTTTAAAGCATATTGCTATACTAGAAAAATCTTGGATCAGAATTTTTAACAGTGGAAGCAGTGTGTGATGGGATCGTTCAAATTACATTTGTGTTTTCTTCCACTTTCTGTGGCATTGAATCTGAGTCGTTATAGATCTTGAACATCTAAATGAGATCTCAAGGGTAGACTCCTACTAGATTTATCCCCACGGCGATTCAGAGATCGTCCCTGATAAGGCTGGTAGTTAACTTTCTGGCTTCCTTTTCAGACTATAAAGGGCAAGAAACGAGGTATGCTAGTCAGATTAGGCTTTTTGATGATTAGTAAGCCAGAATTACTTAATAGATTTTTTCATAGACAGGAGGTTTACTATGGGATCTTTAGCTTAAATGAGATGTATGGGGTGAATGATTGTGTTGGAGGAACTTCAGTGGAGATTATCTTCCACAACCTATCTACTCTATCGGCTAAACATTAGTTATAACATCTCAACTAGCAAGACATATGATTGATTGGCAGGCACATTCAAAATACATGTTTCAGAGAATGGCCTTATCATCTGGAACTTACAGTACCTCTTTGTATTTCTTAACTTCTCTTCCCCTCTCTACTAACTGACATTCTCCTTGAGTACCTTTATAGGAGCCTGAAGACAGTCAAGAATAAAAAATAATGGAATTATTGGAACTGGAAGCAAACGATGTACGAATTGTTGGAATCCATGGGAAAGATGGTATTGGAAAGACCACTATTGCCAAGATCATCTATGACAAAATATCCCATCTCTTTGACGCTTGCAGTTTTCTTATGGAGATTAAAGAAACAATGCAGCAACCTGGTGGTGTTCAGTATCTTCAAACCAAGTTGATCTTTGATATTTGGAAAAGAGAGTATGAGGTTGCTTCTGCTTTCAAAGGAGTACGATTTTTGAAAGAAATATTTAGGAGTATGAAAGTTCTCATTGTTTTTGATGATGTAGAAACAGGGACCCTCCTCAAGAAGTTTGTAGGAGCTAAGCTTGATTGGTTTGGTTCTGGAAGTAGAATAATTGTCACCTCAAAAGAAAGCAGAGTTCTTCAAGGGTTTGTTGCTCAAGGGTTAGCTTGTACTTACGATGTTAGTCCGATGGATGACAATCTAGCATTCGACTTTTTCTGGCAGTGTGCAGCAACCGGAAAGAGTTATACACTACGTTCTTATGTTAAAAGTGCAATCGATATAGTGAAGGCTGCGAAGGGACTTCCACTACTTGTCGAAGTTTTTGGTTCTTTTTTGCAATATAAAGGACTGGAAGAATGGATTAAGTTCAAAGATCTCATACAACACTTTCAGGAAGATTACCAGAAGATTCTGAGCGTAATTTATGAAGCATTAGATCAAAAGCAAAAGCAGATGTATCTTGATATTGCATGTTTCCCTCCGGATGTGGATTGTAGGATTGCCTCACATATGTGGCATCATTATGATCGTCCTAGTGATGAAATCAAGGTTCTTCGTCGTATGTTCCTAATAAAAACGGAAGAAAATAAAATGGGCATGCATATCATGCTGAGGTGCCTTGCCAGGGAGATTATTCGCGAAGGTTTCCATAATCCAGGAACAGGTGTTGGATTGTACGGTCCTGCCTTAGCCCAGGGCACGGACAAGGGGAAAAAGGTATGTCGGAGGAAAAAAGTAGCATTTAGGCCTTAATTTATTTTTTGATTTTCTTTCATGGGTGAAGCATGGGACTTTTAGTCATTTATAGTAATTATTTTATAGTCTGAATACTTCCACATGTTTCTATACTTGACTTTTATGGTCCTTCATACAGGAAACAGACCACCTTAACACTGAAGAGGCAGGCTTTGAGTTCTTGCCAAACACGACGTTTCTCTGCTTGGGTCGCGCCAATGTTGGTGGACAATTTGCAGGTGCCTTATTGAACGTTCGGTGGCTTCATTGGCAAGGGTGCCCTCAAGACGCGATCAGCATTCATTTAGAGAAAAACGAGAACTTAGTTATTCTCGATCTCTCATGGAGTAAGGTTACAGAATCCTGGGGAGGTTGGAAAGGAATTAAGGTGGGTTTATAGCTCATTTGCTGTTGTGTTTGTGTTGGCCATTAAGGGTGCGCATGATAAAATTTCTGTTTCTCGATTTCTCTATTTCTCTGTTCCCCGGAACAGGTTTGGAACAGAAATCTGTTTGGTAACGTAATCTGATTTCTCTATTTCTGAAACAGATTTCTATTTCAGAAATAGAGAAATCGAAGAAATCAGAAGCTGAAATTTTTAGTTTCTCAGTTTCTGAAACAGAAATAGAAAATTTTTTTTCTCAACTTTTCAATTTAGTCCAAAATATTTTAGATCACTAATATTGAAATAGAAATAGAAATAGTTAATTTAGTCCAAAATATTTTAATAATTTTTTAATATAATCATTTCAATCAATATTGATTGAAAATCTTAACCATTGGGCCAAATGGTGGGAATTGAATGAACAACGCTTCATTTGTTGCACGCAAGAGATTTCACGCATGGTAATAGTCAACTTGCCACATTCATAACTAACGAGTCTTTCTTCACCTACTCTTCTGTAGTATGCCAGACAACGGCTCTATCTAGCTAACTATTTTTTTAATCATAAACTTCACATTGAGACGGTAAAAATGGGTCAAATCATTAGGGTTTCATCCGATTTTTCTTTTATAAGGAAAAGAGATCTAATAAGGAATCTGTTGTTCTTGTGAGAGTGTTGATGAAAATACAGATTTTGATAATAAATTTTTAAATAATCCTAGTGTTGATAATTTTGAAAAAAAATTGGTGACGATTTTTTAACATTGTGAGGATTTTTTAACAAAATTTGGAAAGAAATTGGAATTAGACTTGAAGTTAGGACTTTTTAGGAGATTAGACTATTATAATCATGGCTATCATTAGACTTATTTGATTAATGTGAAATCAATTTCAGCAAAAACATAACGACATATTCACTACAATTGAATTTCAATTGATTTTTTTTTTTTTGCCACGTTGTTTATTTTTCGAAAGAAAATATTACGTAATACGAAACGTAAACACATGTAATAGGAAATTCCATAAAATTGTATTTTCAACTTTTGTAATGTATTAGTATTATTTCGACTATTATTTTGTATTTGAGGATTTCCTATGTTGTCATCTAATCAATTTCTATTCCTAGAAATTGAAATTTTATTCTGTTATCAAACGGATTTTTGTTCTAGAAATAGAAATTTTGAGTCATTATCAAACAGGTTTCTTTGCTCAGAAACTTGTCCGGGGAATAGAAATCGAGAAATCAATTTCTGGCCAGAAATAAATTTCTGAAACAGAAATTTTGTCATGCACGCGTAAACCGTGAGTTCTACGCCATCTGAACTTTTTCCCTTGTTCTGCAGATGGAGCGTTTGAAAGTCTTGAATCTTACAGGTTGTGCGGACTTATTAGTTACCCCTAGCTTCTCTTCTTGCCCAAATTTGGAGATACTGATCCTTGAGCGGTGTTCTCAATTGGTTCATTTAGATCCTTCAATTAATGATCTGAAGTGTTTGGTTACCCTGAATTTGAAGTTCTGCTCTGAACTTAGCATGTTGCCAGCGGAAATGGGTGTGATGAATGCTTTGGAAGAGCTCTTGATTGATGGCACTTCCATACGAGAACTTCCTGCGTCGATAGGCAAACTGGTTAAACTGCAAATTCTTAGTGCCACTAATTGCTTCACATTGGTTTGTGTTCCTATTTCGGTTTGTGAACTTCAAGCTCTTTCAATGCTTGCCTTGGATAACGCAGAAATTCTTGAACTCCCTAAGTCAATTGGAGACTTGAGGAATCTTAGACGCTTGTCTTTGAAGGACTGCCGTGGGCTTGGAAAGCTTCCGGAATCCATTGGCGAATTGGACTCATTAGAAGAGTTGGATATTTCAGGTACGGGTATTTCGAATTTGCCTGATTCAACTACACACCTGTGGAAATTGAAAGTGCTGAAAATGGATTCTTGTTTCGTAAGAGAATTTCCTTGTTATATTGGAATGTCTCTGGAAGAAGTACATGCCTCCTGGTGCAGGAGTTTGGAGGGATTCTTTTTAAGTGATACTTGGTTCCTATATCCTCTCAGAGAACTGAGGCTTCGAGGTACTCGTATTTCTAGCCTTCCGTTAGAAATTGGTCGCTTGTCAAGGCTTCAGACTTTGGATTTGCTAAACTGCGACTTTCTCAAAGAGTTGCCCACGCTTCCCCCTAACCTAAGTAGCCTTGATGTCGATCACGACTTGAAGCAAAAAATGTTAGAATCTTCAAATTTCAGCCGTTGGTGGCATTTATTGCAATAAATAATACAGTGTTAGTTTGGATCAGATTGTTTGAGTGTTGTCATTTGACGTGGTTTGTAGATTGTTTGAGTGTTGTTATTTGACGTGGTTCGTAGGGTTGATTACATTATGCTCCTGACAATTATAGAGTTGTGTCAACCTACTCTTCTCAATTGAATATGTTTCCCACTTGCTTATATTTCTAGGATTCATTTCAATGTGGTGTATATGCATTGATTTAACATAGTCATGAGTTTTTATGACTATCGGTAATATTTTCATAGCAACTACGATAATCTAACGATACACATACATTGAATAAGAGAAAACACTCATGCCATTGCAAATTAACCATAGAGGAATGCTTTGTACCGTTGGAAATTAGCTGTATTGTATATATTAGGCATAAATTACTTTCCCAAACTATGACTGCGTTGCACAATAGCACTGATTTTTAGAAGTTACATATTATCCTCTTGAGCTTTGATTTTTGTTTTTGTCACTATTTTTTTTCCCTCTGCATCGCAAATTAAACGTCCCTGAATAGGGACTTGCTCATTTTTCTTGACTAGAATAATCTCTACTACATGGTGAATGAAGTTAAGAAAATAGAAATGATGTATGACTGATGAAGTTAACAATAATACGGTTAAGTTTGTAAAGAAAAATAATTTAATCCATACTCAATTAACGGAAATGTAGATTAAAAAAATTAGCCATTGCAGAAAAAATCAAAATTCAAGAATTAACCTGTAATTTTCAGAGCTCAGGATTTGTCGTGCAACGGTATCAGAGCTCCGATACATTTTCAAATCTGGGAGCTATTGTGAAATAATGCCTAATTATCCCTGATATTGTGATTGTTTGGGCCACTAGAAATGGTTCACCTGTACAATTGTCAGATTGTACATAATACTCCTCGGATCATCATCAAGATGAGAAGTACAAAAATCCAAATGGGTTGGATCTATAAACCTATTAAATAATAAAGTCAGCGGATGTCATCTATCAGAATACTTACCATTAAAGCACTTGTACATTCAACAGTTCAAATTTTGGATAGTTGACAATTATCTCCGTTTTATCTATAAAACAGATTAGCTATATTGAGTTCGAACGTATTTTGGTTTCAGCTTCGTCTATTTTCTTGAGCTGCCCATCAACAATTGTTGCAATCTTTGGTATGGAAAAATTATGTCACTGGAAATTAACTGTGGAGATTATGTTTTACATCGTTGAAAATTAGTCGTATTTTACGTATTAGTTGCTGAAGAAAGCAATTAAACTTGTGAATGATCAGCATTTTCATAATGAAATATTTCATTTATAAATCTTTTGTGTTTGAAGCCCCAACTGGGACTACACATCCAAGTTACACTAACTGCATGTTCTTTTATAGGCAGCTCACCTGTTGGAGTGTAGATCATCAACGTGTTTGTTTTTGGTCAAAGTTTTAATTTGAGCTATGGGTGATCGATTCCCGGATGGTTCTCAACCTAGTGATGCCAGACTTTCTAGGGTGAATCTTGACCTAAAAGATAAAAACCTGCCCAAACTTATAAACCACATTACATCTCAGCATGAAAGGGTTGGTCTTGCTTCCTTTAGCGGTTGAGAAAAACCTCGCACAAGTCTTGTCTACTCCTAGGACCGCATGAGGTTATAAACCATTACTAGGTAGTTTAGTGTTGGAATTAGGATACGAATTTTAGAGGAAATAACATAATCGGCGTCAAGATTTGTTTGGGTTTAAGGTAATTAATTTTGGGGAAGAAATGAATTTAAGGTAAATTAGTTATAATTTCCATAAAAGCATATGCCGTTCGATTTAACTTGACATAGGAAATGAAGTTTTCTATGTAGTACGTCAATCACAATATTGCATTTTGCACTCCGGCCACCAAAAAGTTAAAAAATTACATTTTGCATTTTGATTCATGATTGGGCGTCTTTTGTCCTGAATATCTGCTTATGCTCAGAAACGTACATGCAAGGCATGGTTAAAGTTATGTGTTGAATACTTGATTCATTTCCTTCGGGTTGCACCAATTTTGATGTTGGAGAAAACATCTTCTCGGATCATCCAATATATATCTTGCTAATGCTTCAATAAGTTATAAGAATCTCATTCAATATATAAGTATCGATTAAGACATGATAAGTAATGGTGAAAATTCTTCGATGATTTCTCACTATCTAATTATTTTCCTTTTTACTTTTTGGATGTAACAAATAGATGATATCATTGGTCATTGAATGCAGCTCACTGGTGTGGATAGAGATAGACCATCTTTATTCCGACCAAGGAACCTCATGAAGTCACATTTTCATTAACTAACACATTCTTTTGAAATCTTGACAGAAGTTCATTTTTTTGTTGTTTGGCTAGAGCAACGATAACATCATGTGGAGGTCCGGCTTCCATATGGATAGCTAGGTAAAACAAAAGTCACATACCAACCAAAGTCATTCATATCTATTTCCACAAAGCTTTAAACTAATGGCATGTAATGGATCATATTTGACTCCATCAAGACACTTGAAATCCAATAGTATATGTTTCTAGACGGTTCATTCAAGGACACACCAAAAACACCTTCCTTTGGCTTTGGTTCTTGTCGTGACCTACCCCTCAGGAGAGAGAATAGGTTTAGTGAGATTATCTAAAAGACGGGCCCAAGGGCATAATTAGGAGCGAGCTCTCCCAAATCCATATCTTGTGCGATATTAATGTGTTCGTAAAAATGTTTCAATGATGAGTCACTACTCACCTATTGAAGTAGGCTTAAAAACTAAGTGAAGCATGTGAGTGTACCTCACTTTCTATACAATTAGAGAGTTTGAGATTAAGGACTTGATTACACTAATAAACAATCGGTACCATTTGGGTACCTAATCTTATTTCTTTCAAAAGATTTTCTGTTAGGTAGTCTAGATTGATTTTAGATCTATCTACTAGTATGTGAGATGACTATGCGAGTACGCAGTTATTAACATAACAATCAATAACTAAAGTGACATTGAAAAAATTACATTAGGAGAGCAAGAATCTAGCATTTTTAAATAAGGAGCATGCCGCCTCTAACTAAGCTAAATGGAAACCATAATTAACATAAGGAAAGTGTGTAATCAAGGGCATTCATCTCTAAGGACAATTGGACACAATTTTAGATATAAAAGGATCCCCTTTTTAAGAGGAGATCATCCAAAAACTATTTTAAAGCTTTTTGGGGAATTCTATTTTATTTTTTTTTTTGAATTTTTTGGGGATTTTCCAAATTTTTTATGAATTTTTGAATTTTCCAAAATTTTAAAATTTGCTGATTTTTTTTTCTGTATTTTTATGCAGTTATTGAATTTTTAAAATTTCTATGAATTTTATTTAATATCTTATAAAAATTTTCTTATTTATAATTTTTTTATGATTTTTATTAATTAATTAATCTTTTAAAAATTTTCATGATTTTCTTTTTATGAGTTCTAATATTGTTAAAAAAAGGAATTCGGACCGGGTTTCTTGGGTCCGAAGATCACCCGTCCACATATAGCTCGGAATCAACCCGAACTTAACAAATTCTAGTTGCCCCCAAATTCCTCAAACCCATGAAAACAGAAGAGACGAATGGCCATGTGTGAGGGCTATGAAGCCCTCATTGTGGTTGGCGAGGGAGTTGTGACTTGTGAGCCTTTGCCCACATTGCGAACCATAGTGAGCGTTGCGGCCCTCATTGTGACTGGTTAGGGCCGAAGCGGGATGCGGTGCCCTCGTGGGCCACAATAAGGGTTGTGACACTCACCTGTTGTTGGCGAACACATAGTGGTCTTCAATCCTATGTAAAAATAGAGGAAAAAAGAAGAAAAAAAGAAGAAGAAAAAATCAATAAATAATTCGAAGACTGTCACCTAAATTGGCTGACAATGAATGGATTATTACTTCAACGATAAATAGCCAAAATTAGCTAGATCTAGCCAAAATTAGCTTAAAAAATTAAATTAGCAATTCGTTAAAATGTTTAGGATTAGTTTGATAAATCGTTAATAGATTTAGAATTAAATCAACACAATTGAAATATTTATGAACGAATTGGCAAGTTGTCAAAATGTTTAGGATTGAATTAGCCGTAACATGGCAAATTTAAAACTTTATGGATAATTTTCTTGTATTTTGTACGTCTCTACCATTAGTATGGAGTACCACTAGCATCAACCCTAATCTCCTATTAGTTTAGTGATGATTAGAGGTGGCAAAATGGGTCTTAGATCCATATATAACCCATTTAAATCATAAATAGATCACTTATTTTTGGAAGAAACTAGTTAAATGGGTTTAGTAATTAAAAACTTAAGATGGGTGAGTCTTAAGTGGGTCTTAAATATGTTGGATTTAGAACCCATTTTCAACCAAAACCTCACAATCTCTCTCTTCTCTCTTTAACTTTACAATTTTTTTTTTATAAAAATCGAAATTATAATTATTTTTTCATTTTAATTTTCTTTTTTTTTTTTTTTTTCTTTCTTCTTCCTCCTTTTGGTGGTCGGCACGGTGATGGCTGGTGACTAGCCGGTGAGCCTTGAGCTCGCCGACGCCCGGTGAGGCTTTGGCGAGTTTGAGTCTCGCTAGATCCGGTGAGGGGCGAGCTCGAGCTACCGAATCAGCGAGGTTCGAGCCAAGCCGATTTGGCGAGACTCGAACTTGCCGGCGTTGGGTGAGGGGCGAGCTTGAGCCTCGCCGACGTTTGGCAAGGCTCGAACCTCACCAATCTAGGGAGCCTTGAGCTCGCCGACGTTGGCAAGCCGAGCAAGCTTGAGGCTCGCGGACGTTGGCGAGCCGGGCAAGCTTGAGGCTCGCTTGTGGCGGTGGTTGGGCAAAGAAGAAGAACAAAAAGAAAAGAGAAAAAGAAAAAGAAAAACTATATTCTTAAAAAAAAAAAATTAATTAATTAATTTTTAAAAAGTAAAATATCGAATTTTTAAAAATAATTATTTTAAAAATTATAAAAATTGTCCATTAAATTTGTGTTGTATAAAAATATTTTAGCAATACTATTTTTAATTTTTTTTTAAGTTTAGTTAAATAGATTGAGTATAAGTCGAGTATAGATCGGGTTTGATATAGTCATAAATGGTTTAAATGAGTCGATTTGAGTCGGACAACCCAACCCGACCCACCCGTTCGTTTAATGGGTCTAGCGATGATCATCAATGGGATGGTGTTATTGTTATTCATCCGTTAGGTCATGTAGGCATGTCGGTCCTGTTAGTTATTCATGTAATTTTCACAAAAGAAACAGCGCACGACTCCACAGATGACAATGAAAGTCCACAAACGCGTCAAATAACCAACAAACGCTTTGAACCACACCAAAATCACGGAAAATCTACATAACTCGGTTCGGGCATTTTCACAAACACATGACGGGCGTCGACTGAAGGGAGACTATTGAATTAACTGGGAGTCAAACCGTGCCGAGACGCTTAGCAATCGATAAGCAGAGATCGAAATGCAGCTTAGCACGACATAGATGGGGGCTGGGACTCGCACAAACCGTACCACGACGAAGCCCGGTCCGACGAGCCGAAACAGGGCACAAAGCAGGGCAAACGGGGGCTGTTGGTGGTGCTCTCTACCCGGCTCGGCGGCGGCGAATGGTGGGCGAGATCCATAGATCGGGCCACGTCCGTTCGCCTCGCGCGCCTCCGAGCTGGGATCCTCGAGGAATCGACCCAAATCGGAAAAATAAGAAAAAAGAGCAGCCGGGTCTTACCACTTTTTCGAGGCGGAGGAGGGGTAGAAGTTGGCCGGGACTCTAGTTCTCCCTCCCTTTCTCTCACGGCTCTCTCTCTCTTCCAAGCCCCGTACCCGACGCCAGCCCGTTGCTGGCCAGCCTGTCCTGACCGTGTCGCGCGCGACATTCCTCGTTGTCCTTTGACGTACGCTGTCCTTCGTTGCGTCGTCCTTCTGCCCTTGTCGCCGAGCTACCGTCCAAGCCGAGCAGGGAAGAGAGAAGGAGAAGAAGAGAAGGGGGCCGGGCTGGCAAAAGGAATAGGTGGGCCGGCCCGCGAGGGAAGAAGGAGGGAAAGATGAAAAAGGAAGAGGAAGAGCCGGGCCAGCCCAGGCCCGGCCCTCTTCCGCCTTTTTTTCTTTTTTAAATATTTTTTTAAATTAAAGTTTTAATGAATGCTAGTTATGCATTGTAGTTGAATGAAGATTATTTTTGCTATGGGTTAAAATCAATCCCTAATTTTTTTATGTAATTTAAAACTTAAATGAATAGTGTCAATAATCCTCTCCATCTAATTTCAAGTCTCACGCATGTGTACATAATCAACCTCGTGTGTGAGACGTGGCTAACCTGCCACATTATTCGAGAATCATGCTTGCATTACAAAACATGCGTCTGACAAAATGTAGTTTGCGGATGGCATGTGTCATTGATTGCCTTTCAATGAAATGAAATCTACGACGCATTCCTTTATTTTCAGCTAGTTCTAAGAAATCATATTTATCTCTTTAGAAGATTGAGTAAAAGGGAAATTTAGGTGTCAATTAGGTAGTTAGACTATTGACATCTGAATTTTGGTAACCTATTTAGTTATTTAGGTTACATAAGAAAATTGAGAGTTGATCCAACTCCTAAAAATAATAAAAATAACACTTGCATCATTCACATTTGTATTCTTTTGCTTAAGTCATGATGTGACTTCTCTTCGATGCTACCATGGACTGATGCACGGACAAGCGCACGAAGGATCATCTCCCATAAATAGCTGGCCGTCACGACCTCTTTATCTCGGTCAAGAATTCAAAAGGAGAGAGAGGCAATCGCGATCGGCAAAGCGAGAATATTTATAGCTAGAGAGGAAACAGCGGAATTTGGTAACGCTAAAGAGATCAATTCGGTGGGAATCTGATAATGGGCTGGCAAAACGGAAGAGATTTTTGAGATGGGATGAAGACTCAGATTTCGGTGATCGATCATTGGCCAGAAGGCAACTAGAGATTGAGCCATTGAATTTTTCCCTAAGGAAGATGATAAAAATCAGCGGATGTGATCTCTTTTCCCACAATTGACGTACGGGCTGTTGGGAAATTTTTCCATAGAAATGCGATATCATCTCCCGGTTGTTAAAGAGGTTTATTTGAAAAAGTTGTGATCAGCATCTAACGTCCGTGGGTATCATCATATAAAGAGCAAATCTTCATCCGCGGTTGTTCTCCTCCGCACTCCGCCGCCCACCACCACTCCGTAAGCCAAGCCACCATATCCTATTCTCCATCCGCGATGTTGCCCCGACGTGGTCGTTCATCTCATCAACGCTGACGTCATCTCCGCTGTGCCGCCACCTTGCTCAGCCCTGAGTTCCAGGCGCAGCGACCGACACAATGTCGGCTCGCTGACAAGCCTCACTATCACGCACAGCAGCTAGGCCGAGAAGTCCAGCGAATCCAGCCACGGCCAGTTATCCCAGTAGGTCTTCTAGACCTCCTTGCAAGCTTTCAGGTTTCCTGGCAAGGCAGCTTGGCACCGGTGGTCATTTAGCGATATTGGTAATTGTCTGTGGCGTTTCTAGCTAACATCCGTCCTTGCCATTACGTTCAAGAGTCGCTAGTTCCCCCGGCAAGCCCCTTTTGCAAACTCCGGCATTGAACAACGTTCGTCAATCCTCGCTGCCGTAGCTTCACCGGCTACACTCTCTTGCCAATACCCACCAGAAGGCGTCGCACCTTTCCTCGCTTCGATTGTCTTAGGTTAATCTTTGCTCAAGGTAAGCTGGGTCTGTCTAAATTCATTTTAGTATATGGTTTTTAAATGCATGTCATTAGTTAATTGAAGCTTATGCTATCACGATTTGATCCGATCCTTTCCTTTTGAACCTTTAGGCACTAAGATCGAACTCCAATCAATGATGTGATTAATTCTAACCATAACGTGTATTTTAATACATCGACATTGTCTTGTCATTGTCTTGTACATATTTAGAGTTTTGCGCAAGTTCATAATTTCTTATCTAGGGCAAGGCATTTTAGTGTTAAGAGGTATCCATAGATTTAGGGTAGTTCATGGTTTTTACTAATCGAAAACAAAAGAGAAAAAAGAATGTTACTTGTGTTTTATATCACGTAAGTCACGTCATCTAGAAAATCCCATTAAAATCACATTTTTGATAATTATGTGTTGAATATTGGAATAATTAGTCATTGCATTTCATGCATTATTCATATTGCACATCGTAAAAAGAGAAATATGAAAAAAGTCAGCATTGCATCACTAAGTTGATATTCGTTGAGCAAAAGTCAGTATGTCACATGTAGGGTCCTAGGATATAATTTGCTGTTTTCGTTAACATAAATATAATACAAAGAAAAAGCATTTCATATAACTTGCATCCTAGGATTAGTCCATGATTAATTCTATCTTATGTCATAGCATTCTCGGCATATCATATCGCTAGCTTTAGGAATTGATCCCGTATCACTGCATATAGTTAATTCATTATAGCATAGCAAGCATGACATTTAGGACTTTATGTTACTTCATCGAGGCATGTTAGATTAGTGCATATAATCATAGCATTATCTGAGTCGTGTCCATATTGCATTTAGGGAGTTCATCTCATTAAAAATAAAACACAACAAAGAATGAATCGACATTACATCTTAGTTATCTCAAAATAGCTTAGGTCATGCATTAGTCAAATTCATCAACATTTTCATTAATAAATGCATTTGTCATCGCATGTTTGTTTTCTAAGTCTAAATTTGCAGAATCCTTGTCTCAGTTGAGTGTCAAATACACATCCATTCCTGCTTGCTCATGCATTTCAGGTTCTTTAATCTTCTGAGTAATTTTGTTACTATTTTGATTATTGAATTATCCACTTTTAGGAGTTAAACCTCACATGTACATGTGCATGTGCATGTTTTTGTATCTTTCTACCCTCGCTATCCCAGTAAGTGTTCTATCTTCTTTGTCATTCTTATATATTACATCGTCTCCCAATCATGATCAAGCAATACTTGTCAGATTGAGTGGAAGAAATGACCAAGAAGTTGGCGCTCGAAGGACAGAGCGACGGGATGACACCCCTCGGACGTCGAATGAACGAGTTGAACAATGTAATGCAACGTTTGTCAGATCGCGTGGATAAGCTGGAGAAGGTATTTGCGACTCGACGTCCTCCTCCAAGGTCAAACCCAATGAACCGGGTAAAGCCCACCAATGTTAATTCGACCGGCAAAGCTCAAGGTGATAAAAATGTCCAAGCAACCAATGATACTGCCATTGTCATTGATGAGGATTTGGATGATAGAATGAGTTCGAATTGCCCAGAGTAGGGGCATGTTTAATTATCTGCATATTCCTCTACATAGGAGTCTTTCCTACTTTCTTAGATTTCGATTTCTCGTTCTCAATAATATAACTCGTTCCTTTCAATAAATTGCAAGTTCATGAGAAATTTTCATGTTTTGAGAGCATGTGAAAGCACATCAAATTTGCCCTATGATCAAATCTCTTTGAAGGCTGGGCTTCTGCACTATCCCTCCAAAATTTGTTGAAGTCAAAAATTTCAATACATCTCAAAAAATAAAAAATAAAAACTTGTGACTTCATAATGCACATGAGGTGGCAAGACAAGTTCCGATGATCTAGTGGAGGAATAAAGCCCTGAATTTTATAGATGTTCAGAGAAGCCATTTTCTGTGCAAACCGAGTCGGAAGATTGCCTTGAAATATTCACACCTTCAAGATACGATTTAATAAGGGAGGATTGCCACCAGGTCCCATTTGTTCTAACTCCGCACTATTCATTCATATGCTAATGTATGATGTTGTACTTAATGTAGATTACATAAACCCAATAGCACGGCAGAGACCAATCAGCTCCACACGTGCCCTTGAGAAAGAAACTTACAGAGGTAGACAGAGTCAATGTGGGGGCTAATCTTTAGGGGTGAGCAGTGGTTTAGGGTCGACCCTGGACCGACCCTAGACCGGCCCAACCCTGCCGATCTTGGTCCGGTTCCCAAGGGGACTGGGTTGGTCCTTGGTCCTGAAATTCCAGGACCAACACTGTGCGGGTTGGTCCTCGGTCCTGAGAGTTTTGGGTCAGTCCAACCCTGGACCAACCTTGTATATTATATTATATTATATTATTTATAATTCTTTTATATATTCAAACCCAAGTAAATTTTATGTTATATTATATTATATATAATTCTTTTATATATTCAAACCTAAGTAAAATAATGTTAAAGTTGTTGACTCCTCATGCTCACAGTCATGGACAGACGACATCCAATTCCAAAAGGCATGAAGTTTACACCGTAAAGGTCTTCACGGCCTCCTCCTCCACAGTCTAGACTCCAGAGTACATTCTTCACCATGAGGACCAAGGACTCCTCATAGTCATGGACTCGCGACGTCCAAAATGGCCCGAAGTTTATGCTGTAAATCTCCTCACGGCTTTCTTCCCTAAAGTACGTTCTCTTCCATTTTGTCTTCTTTGTTATTCAATTTGCCAAAATCAAAAGTAGCAACATCCCGCTCGCCTCTGGTTGCCCGCGCCGCTCACCTTTGACCGTGCACACTGCTCGTGCCGCTCGCCACTCACCACTCGCCGCTAGTCTCGCTTAACGCTCGCCGCTTGCCGCTGGCCTCACTAAACGCTTGCCGCTTGGTAGTAGACGCTCACCCCACTCAACACTTGACGCTTGTGCTCGCCACTCGCACCAGTCGCCTCACTTATCGCCGAGTAAATCAAAAGGAAAAAAGAAGAAGCCCTAATTAGAAACCCTAATGCTCAGCTTGCCCTTGCTTTCCAAACACAACTTGACTAGTGATATCTACTTTGTGCTTCATTTGAGATCTTGTATTGGTATTTATAGTTTAGTTGCACAATGCCGCATTATCGATGGATGTGTAATTTGAATTTGTAGGTTTACTTTTTTAGGGAATATAAAAAAACAAGACGAAATAAATTATTGATCGGTCCCGGTTGACCACTGAACCGGACCGAACCCATTGGGTCGGTCCGGTCCTTGGTCCCAGGCTCGTGAGGGTCGGTCCTCGATCCTAAAATTGAGGACCGACACCGTGCGGGTTGGTCCTAGGGTTAGGGGGTGGCCCGGACCAACCCGGACCATGCTCACCCCTACTAATCTTATATCGATCGGGCACGATGTCATCTCCAAGAGTGTTAAGAAGTGTTCGCTCTTAAAATATCATGCACGCCACTAACAGGTAACAAAGTGGGGCAAGCCATCGGCAAACGAGGAGATATAAAGGAACTGAGACAAAAGGATCACATGACTTTTGAAGAAAATGGTGTATCTCATGCTTGAACATAGCTTGATTAATACCACTCTTTTCCTTTGTAGGTGACAAGATGCTTAGCAAGGACGATCGCAGTTTCCCGAATCCTACAAGTGTTGATTCCCCATCACTTCAAAAATATCATTGTTGTGCAAACCGACTCATAACTTGTAGGGGCAAAGAATAGACTTGAATGGGTGATTAGTTGAAGGCCCAAAATCCCAAATCATTATAGAGAACTTCTATGAGCTCTCCTTTCAAAGAGGGGGTAAGGCGCAATATCTAAAGAATCATATTGTAAAGGTTTTTTTTTTTTTTTTATATGATCTTGTCCCCGTTATTGCATAACGAAATTATTGGATGTATATATAGAATGAACCTATGCATTTCTAGTAACATTTCTTCCACCTTATGTTTTCCTCGATTATTCACGCATGCATGCATTCTGTTCATTATAGTCCTTGTTCAATAAAGTAAAAAAAAAAAGGAACGCGACCCAGACCCTTTTTCTCAAATTTTGCATCGGATAATTAGGAATTAAAATACATTAATTAATAACTGCCACAAATATATACTAAGCAACTAGAAAATAAACATTTAAAACACCTGTTCCAGTCTAGCCACTAATTGAAGTTTCTTGGAAACTCCAAAAGGAGTAATAAGTTAAAGACAAAGTATATATCTCTTGCTTCGTCCATCCATGGTTACTAACTGAAAGTCTGCAGCCATACAGTCCTCAGAGAAAAGCCCTACCAAAGGAAAGGGGAAGAAAAAATGCTCGCATAAATTGATTCCGAAGAAGTCTTTTCTCATTTCAATGTTCTCGAGTCCATTCGCTATTATCTTCTTGACAATCACATGTACTGTTCGTGCTCGAGCTACACCGGTCTTTTGCTTACGGAGAGCTAGAGCGAAGACCTCCCGCTAGGAGTCGGCGACTCTGAGCGCATGAATGTGTACGGTGCGCTGCATGATGCACTCGACATGGGGTGAATCCCTTTCACTCAACAGCTTGATTTCGAAGCAAGTTGCCAGTTGATCATTGCATCATCGATGATATATAAGAGGAGAAGGGGCTGGCGAAGAAGCCGGAAGAAATGCACTATAGAAGGTAAGGATGAGGCTGTAAATATGCAGCAGAGATAAGAGACCCCACCCTGATGCCGATGCCTCCGACGCCTCCCTCTCGCAACGTCCGCTCTGCTCTCTCTCTCCCCCCTCCACGAAGTCGTGCCTCTCTTCCAGCGAAACGTGACGCCAACGGCCCTCCACCTCTGCCTCCGCCGGTTGACTCCGTCGCCCTCGACTCCGACACCGCCTCCTCCCTGAACCCAACTCTGACGCCGACGCCCCTCCGCCTCCCTCTCGCGACCTCTAGTCTGCTTGGTGTCGTACTGTTGGAGCTCATCGCAGGCAAAAGGCCTCTAGACCCCGAGTTCGGATAATCCGTCGGCATGGAGCCATTTTTCTCTGTCCATCTATCGGCTATGTTTCTTGGGGAGGTGCAAATACTTATAGATCTTGCCCTTTATTTCCAACTTTCACTTCTGATGTAGTTTTTCGGTTACTAAATGATGCATCATTTTATTGTGAGTTGTTGTAAAGCTCGTCATTTTTTGCAACCATTTAGTTTGCTGAGTTAATATGGTTACCTGTTGAACTTAACATGTAATGTTCACGTTTCTTAATTTTCTGATGATCTCAAAAGACTAATGATATTCATGGTGTAGCATTTAATATCCGCCTCCCATTTTAACTTTTTTGTCATTTTTGGCCCCTACACTTTCCGACCATCTGGGTTGTCTCTTCTCTTTTACCAATCGTTGGTGGAGTTGCACTTGCATCAATGACAGAGGTTTCCTTTAACTAGTGAGAAACTTTAGTAAAATGCTAAAGATATAGGAGTAGAAAAATGGATATAGCCTAAACTTTATGTTTGATTTCAGATATGTATTCTAGCTAGCTCATCGGTCGAAGAGTCATAGTTTAGGTCTTTTAGTTTTGTTCGGTGCGCATGACTTTGGCTTTTATGGTTTCTAAGGGCTGGGTTTTGGAGCGCAATGGCCTTGAATCTGAGTAATCAATCTCGTAATGTGCTCAGCAAGAAAGTCATGGTCAATAAGGAGGTATCATGAATCGTTTTGTCTTCATCTTCAGACTATTGAGTATTTGAAGCTACATTATGCGATTGTTCTCTTATTTTGGCAGTTGAATTTGCTGATGTACAGGAATCCTTGGACAACATAACTCTCTTTTCGATTATAACCGTGATGTCATTTGTTTTATTATTCCCTGTGACTTTTTTCACGGAAGGTCTCAAGTTCACTCCTGCATCCCTACAAGCCGCAGTGAGTGTTCTTTCAAACTTTAATAATTGCTCAAAAGGGTTATGTATATGGAAGTTTTTCTGATATGCCTTTTTTCTCATCTTAACAACAGACGCAACAGGGATTAAATGTCCAGCAGGTATTAACCAGGTCCTTCCTTGCAGCGTTGTGCTTCCATGCATACCAGCAGGTGAGGCTTTTTGCCCAATGCAATATTTTCATTATTTTTGGGTCACGGGCTGTTGTAAATAAGCGTCGCAGCGGAAGCGGATCAGAATTTTGCAATTATGTCGGGAGCTATAGAAATCGATCGAAATAAAACAAGGAACAATAAAAAAAAAAGGACACTAGAAATTAACGTGGTTCGATACGAATGTCGGAACCTACATCTATGGGGAGAGCCAGCAAATCAATCCATTATAAATCAGAGAATTACAGGGTTACAATTACACACATACACTCAAGTGTTTTCCAATCCTACTTTATACCCGATACCCACGGTGTTTAATAACTCACACTCAATGGACTCGACTCCCGCACAAATCTCTCTGAGCTCACGTCTCTCGCTCTCGGTCTCTCGAGCTCTTTTTCTTTGGCTCTTTCTTTTGTTACTTACGAGCTCCAGACGTCTCTCCTTTTATCGGTGGAAGTGAAGGGAATAAAAACAAACTTGTATTCCCCAATTGTCAGAACGTTGCCGATTCAAAGCATGCGCCTCCATGCATTTAATGTTAGCGTGTGAGCTGAGCAGCATGTACTGACACACGTAGAAGAGCTTCAGCCTTCCCTCTTTCTTTATCCGCAACAAGACGAAAGAAGTCCACAAAAGGTGACCAAGAAGGGAGGGAATTCGGCGCCTACGTGATAGCTTCTGAAGCAGCAAGTGTTGACCAATATCTTTTTTACGTGCATGCATGCACATGGCCATGTGCGTGCATTTAATAAGGTTGAAGGAATTCGCACGATCAACTCTTCAGAAGATTTCATGCTGACAAATGATAAGAATCCCATGGATTGAAGACTTTATTTCCAACGCGAAGCGCAGATCATGGGCGGGATCTCTTCGGCTCCTATCCTGAGCCATTTTTCATCAAATGCTCCGTGCACGTTCTTTCTTATTTCAGCATGTAAATATTTTGTACGGACCGGGTATCGTACATGAACACAAATTCGAGACATAATTTAACACGGGCCACATATTTCTTTGACGATCTAAATCTTTAGCTATGTCGTGTGCCTCATTCATAATTGCTTTTGGCATTTATTGTCAAATCTATAACTGTGACCTATTACTTTAAGCACTCAGAACCCCTTGAGTCTTCTCTATAGGACATCGAGTTTAGAGAAGCAAATGTACGGGATGGCAGAAAATCGAAAGGATCAATTTGTGACATCACTAGTGAAATTTTTTTGGAACTTTTGAGAAACGAAACAGCTGTGTCTCCATCATTGTGACATCAGTTGAAAATCACTGTGGGGCAATAGTGATTTTTAACTCATCTCGCATCGGATCAATTATCCCTTGATATTGTTGATCTTCTTATTGGATCGGCAAACTCTATAATGTTGTCTGTTTACATGTCTATAGAATTGGATAACCGTCTGCTTCGGATTAATCATGATATGCCACAATATCTGCACTAATGTGCATAGTGTTCGTGCCCGCAAGAACAATGAAGTACACGCAGGAGAAGGAATTGATTGTTTTTCAGTCATGCAGGTCTTCAATAGCACTTTTTAAAGGGGAAATACCAACCTTAATTGTTGAATTTGTGCAGGTCTCTTAAATGATACTACAGAGGGTATCGCCAGCGACCCACTCCGTAGGAAACTGCGTGAAGCGTGTTGTGGTCATTGTCAGCTCAGTTCTCTTCTTCCGAACTCTAGTTTCACCCATAAATTCCCTACGTGATTTATGCTACCATCTGAACAGCCTTTTTCCAAGTTTATTATTTTCTTGGCTTTTGTTTCTTCCCCTTCCCTCCCCAAACCTTAGCGAGAAAGCATATAATGGCATTTGCTTCTAGGGAAAATGAGATCTGGTATCTGTTTATTGGTTAATCAACCGGTTTAGCTTGGTTCCATAATACTACTATTGTCATTGTTATTTAGATTATTTTGCTCTCATGGTTATGGTTTTGTTATCTTTCTCATTGTGGTGATGTTATTAGGTACGGGAGTGGCCCTTGCTGGAGTCTTTCTGTACTCACGCGTGAAGCGCATTAAGCCCAAGCCAAAGACTACTTGAAGGACCACCAATGATGCTCCGGAAGAACGAAACAGTATCGGTAGTGGCAGGGTCCTATGGATATATTGTGCCTGGTAAGTTGATTATTACTCTCATAATCTTCCATCGAATTGATCAACTATCAAAACTTTCCTGTGTCCCAGTTAATAACCATATTACCCTTGCAAAATAGCTACTGGTCAATGCTAAAAAGTGATGAAAGTATCACATATGCTCATCACCTTTCCTTAGCTAATAATTCTGCAATTTTTTGATGTTCGCTGACAGAGTACGGATACACCATGAAGGTTGACGAAAAGATAGACATATACAGCTTCCATGTCGTACTGTTGGAGCTCATCGCAGGCAAAAGGCCTCTAGACCTCGAGTTTGGAGAATCCGTCGACATTGTCGAGTGGATACGGAGGAAAATCAGGGACAACAGAGCTCTGGAAGAAGCTCTAGCCCCAATGTAGGAAACTGCAAGCATGTGCAGGAAGAGATGCTTTTGGTGCTCAGAATAGCGCTCCTCTGTACTGCAAAGCTACCGAGAGATAGGCCCTGCATGAGGGATGTCATAACCATGCTCAGAGAGGTGAAGCCTCAGAGGAAGAGCAGTAGCAATGGCACCGCAATGTATGAAGCTAGCAAAGACAAGCCAGTTTTTAGCACATCACCTTTAAATGGCATTCTCTAGGGACTGAGTTCTGAGCATTTGAGTTCCTTTTGGCTAATGGTTCCTTCAATTTTCCTCTGTATGTAGAATTTCTTAATTAAATGCTTGTAACTACTGATTCTGATATCTGTAGAGATCACCGGTATATGATCTAGGTACCTTTTTTTGCAAATAAAACTTCATTTGCTGTATATGTCAGTATCCATAATCATTGCAGCAGTATGTTTATAGAGCTTCGGTTTTTCTTCTTATGTTGTTTTCTTGGTAACTTTCACCCGAAAAGCAAAGGATATCAAGATGGTCATTCTGGTTGGTAATGGCAATGGAAAATTGGAAATTAACACATTCTCAAATTTGGGGAAAAAACATTGCATGACATATAAATCATGTAGACCAAGTTCATCAGGATAATTGATCTGGTAATGTTTGTCTATATAGTCTATAGACCATGCAATAATTTCTCTTTTAGGTCAATGCATTAAGGAGTTCATGGCATTAATGGGTTCATGGGTTATGAAGGGTATTTTTGCTTTTTTATTTATAACATGAGTTGTTTCAATCCGTGTTCCATGGGGTAAATAAATACTAAATTGAGTGCCCTAGAAGCCTTAGCACTTAGTATATATATATATATAGAGAGAGAGAGAGAGAGAGAGAGAGAACAAGACGATACAAACAAGGATAATCGATTGTCCTGTGGTTATTGATTCATCAAACTTTGTACGCACATAGTTTAAAACCTCATTGTGTTATTGAGCAAAACAAAAATTAGTGTCCAAACCCGATACCTCATTTTTTTTTTCTCTTTTTCTTGCCTAACATCCCATTTCCAACTTTTTTTTTCTTTAAATCTCTTGAAAATAAATTCGTACGTGCTCATGTACTCAAAATTAATCCATCAAACTTTACACGCACCTAGTTTAAAACCTCATTGTGTTATTGAACAAAAAAAATGGCGTCCAAACCCGATACCTCATTTTTTTTTCTATCTCTTGCCCAACAACTCTTTTCCAACTTTTTTTGTTCTTTAAAGCTTTCGGAAATAAATTCGTACATACTTCTGTATTCAAAATTAATCCATCAAACTTTGCATACACCTAATTTAAAATCTCATAATATTATTAAGCAAAAAAAAAAAAAGGCATCCAAACCCGATACCTCACTTTTTTTGGGTTAATACCCTAAAAAACCCCAAATTGATACACATGTGACAAATTTACCCTAAACTATTTTTTTTACCACTAAAAACCCCAAACTGGTATACTTTTGACAAATTTACCACAAACTGATATACTTGTGACAAATTTACCCTATGTTAGTTTTTATTAAATTTTATTGTCAAATTATTAAGTTAAATGACATGTGACAATTAATTGATATACCAATTTGGGATTTTATGAACCGTTTGTCATAGTTTATAATTTTTGTGATTATTTTGTGGTATTAATCCAATTTAGCGAATGATATATTTGTCACAAATTTATTAGTTTGGGGTTTTTTGTGGTCGAATAAATTAGTTTGAGGTAAATTTGTCATAAATATACCAGTTTATGATTTTTATGGTTAGTAGGGTAAATTTGTCCAAAGTGAATAGCAAAAAAACATAGTTTTTGGGTAAATTTATCAAAGATGTATCAATTTTGGGTTTTTCAGGGTATTAACCATTTTTTTTTTCTATTTTTTGTCCAACAACCATTTTCCAACTTTTTTTTTCTTTAAATTTTTGGAAATAAATTCGTATGTGCTCCCATACTCAAAATTAATCAATCAAACTTTGCACGCACTTAGTTTAAAACCTCATCGTGTTATTGAGCAAAAAAAATTGGCGTCCAAACCCGATATCTCATTTTTTTCTATTTCTTGTTCAATTTTTTTTTCTTTAAAGCTTTCGGAATTAAATTCGTACGTGCTCCTATACTCAAAATTAATCCATTAAGTTTTGCACACATCTAGTATAAAACCTTATTGTGTTATTGAGGAAAAAGAAATTGGCGTCCAAAATCGATACCTTATTTTTATCTCTTTTTCTTGCCCAACAACCCATTTCCAACTCTTTTTTTCTTTAAATTTTTCGGAAATAAATTCATATGTACTCCTATACTCAAAATTAATTCATGGGTTAATACCCTGAAAAACCCCAAACTGGTACACATGTGACAAATTTATCCCAAACTATTTTTTTAACCACCAAAAATCCCAAACTGGTATATATTTATTTGACAAATTTACCAAAAACTAGTACACTTGTGACAAATTTACCTTCTGTTAGTTTTCATTAAATTTATACCATGAATCGACCTAGACTTAGAACCAGGGAAGGAGAGTAAATTTCCTGCAGGTATGCATCCCACATGGGCGAACCTAGCCCTTCGGGGACAGCACATTAGCTAGAGAAAACCACTCAGCCCTTTAGTTCGAGCCTAGAGACACTCGAGATGCCGGGATGGAATCGTTTCTAATCTATCCAAGCTGCCTTTCTTGAAGGATCCTACCAGATTTGAGAAGAAGAGGAATTTAGAAGGTCATGGAGAGATTTTCACAAAGCACACACTTTACTTCAGGGGACTCTGCCCAAAACATTACACCCTCCTTGCCTTATATAGGCAATAAGAGGTTACAAGAACACACACAGGGACCTAGCTCACGGGTCCGAAAACAAACAAGGGCACCGAAAGGGAATTATTCGCACACTATGAACAGTACTTTCCCTAGCCTAGTGCTATAGTAAAAGTGAACAGTGATTTGCTACAGTGGAAATGTACGGACTCAACGGTCTCGTTCGTCACGAGCATTGTAGCTACAAACTGAGTCATCCGAGTTTTCTTCTAGGATATGTGCCTCATATTTTTGTTCAAGGGCTTCAAGGTCTTCTGGTGAGAGAATATGATTCAGTCTTCGTGATGAGGATGCTTGTTGATGAGCCCAATGTGATGCTTCTTCTTCAGCCCAGTTTGTATCTTCATCTTGCTGAAGGTCAATAATTCTTAGCTGAGGCCAGTTGGATGGTTCTACATAAAAAGATGTGTCCATGCTTTGGAATTGTTCGTAGGGATCCTGGGACAGAGGTTCTCCAAAGCGTGCATAGGGGTCTTGGGTGGATTGGACAATGTCATCTTCGCTTGTCATTTCAAGCTTTTGGGACGATGAGGCTTGTCTGTATTGTCCGAGTGCTTCCTTAGCTTCTGGTGCTAGGTTATAATGATCCCACGTAGTGGGTGCATTATTCCAAATATCTTCGGGGATGGTCTTGTTTTCCTGGCATAAGATTCTCTGGAGTTCTCGATATTCATGGTCACAAATTCGAACAGTTTTAGGATAAGATTTGTAAATCCGGGATTCTCGGCTGTTCAAGTTAGGTTTATAGGATGTAGTTCCTATTTCCAGTGGTGCATCAAGAATACTGCCATTATTTCTGCAAAAATTCCAAGGACGTCGAAAAAATAGGATGGTATGGACTTCGTGGATCTGGTGTCATGGATCTCGGTTCTTTTTCCAAGTCTTGTTTCCAACATGTAGGATGATAGAACCAATTTAGAAATTCTAAAAGATTTCTATCACGTTCTTTTTCAATGTTTCTTCCGAGCAAGAATATCCTTGTGAGGTTAGCAATGAATCTTCTGGTTGGGATTTCAAAGGCTATTAGATACTTATTGGTTAAGTACCATAATAACGTTTTGAGCTGTTCAGGAAAATCATCTTCTTTCCAGATAAGAGGATGAACGAATGGATAATTCATGTTTAACCCAAAAGGATAAAGAATCGAACCTCCATTAAATCTGAATAGATCTGTGTGGCTTTGCCACATGAGGTTCTCCAAGTTTTCAGCAAGGCTGTTGTTCTGGATTTGCTGAATAATCTCCTGGGGGTATTTCCAGCTTTGTAAATCTCTGATGTTCTCAATTTTGTATTTTACTCCATGGTTGAGCATATGGAAAGCAGGCCTTTTGATATACATGTTGATCTCGGCTGGTGCCTTTGGTCTTGGTAAGAAATCAGCAAGTACATTCTTCTTTCCAGGAATATGCTTAGTTTCAAAGGAGTATTTTGAAAACCATTCAGCCCATCGAAGAAGCTGGGAATTTGGAATCTGCTTCTGTTTAAACTTGGTCATCTGAGGGAAAGATGCCATGTCTAATTCCACCAGAAGGTGGTGGCCGATAAGATGAAATTCAAATTTTTTGATTCCATTTTTGACTGCTAAGATTTCTTTGAAAGTGGAATGGTAATGCATTTCAGCTTGGGAAAACTTTCCACTTTTATGAGCACAGAGGAATCTCTTACCATTGATTTCTTCAAAGAGAACAGCTGCCCAGTATTCGTCACTGGCGTCAGTTTGGAGAATTCTCTTACCTGTTGATGGTATTTGTAATGGTGGGAGATTCTGCATAATCTCGTTAAGTTCAGCGACTGATTTGGTCTGAGTTTATCCCGAGAAATTGTTGAACTTGCTTTGTTGTGAAATTGTCCTGAGGAAACTTTAATAATTCTTGAGCTATATGCGGCCCTGGGTAGTATGTACCTTTGTTAAGGTGCATACCAAGAAATTCAATCTCTGTCTGGGCAATATTCATCTTCCTTTGGAAAAGCATAATACCATGCTTTTTTATGATTTCGCAAACCGCTCAAGAAGTTGACAGTGACTTGCTCATCGGACCGAGAGCGGATATCATTAATGTATACTGCTGCACTTGATAGAATCGGTTGGAAGATGCGACACATGGCCTTTTGGAAAATGGATGGTGCTACCTTTAAGCCAAAAGGAAGAACTTTCCATTGGAAGTGCTGGTTCGGGATACAGAATCCTGTTTTGGATCTGTCTTCGTGGATGGATGCTCAATTGCCAAAATCCGTCTTTGAGGTCGAATTTGGAATAGATGTGGGCCTTGGTTAGACCACTCAAGAGAGTCTCTAGATGGTAAAGGGAATTTATCATCTTGAAGGAAAAGATTGAGAGGTTGATAGTTAATTACCAATCTCATTTTCCCTCTCGTTTTGCTCGGCACGCTTATTGACATAAAAGGCTTCACAAGCCCATTGTGAGTCAGAAACTTCAATAAGTCATTGTTGTAAAAGTTCCGAGCATTCCCTTTGAGCTAGAACCAAATGTTCTGGCTTCATTCCCATGTGGCTTGCCTTAGTTGGGTTTATGTCTTCATTTTTCTTAAAAGGAAGCCGAACAAAGAACTCTGGGTTTTTCCATAAAGGATGAGAGCATTTTTGAGCAAATTCTACATGGGATTCCGAACAAGATTCCAATAACTTTTGCATAATCGGATCTAGTAGACTCATTTGAATTGAAAAGAGTCTCTGGATATTGACAAACTCAGAGAATTGATCTTTATACCTAAGACATTTTCCAAGAATGATACGAAGCTGGGAGATTTGAGTCATGATGTCCCACCCAATTATCAGGTCTTTATTGGGAAGGTTAGATCCAAAATTTTTTTGCGCTTATGGAGCACTCAAGGAAGAACTGACAAGCATTAGAGTGGTTCGACATTTGTGGAGAAAGTATCTCCCGACGCAGTTGAAGTATCGGGTGTAGGGAGTCCAGAATTCTTCAGGGAGAATTTTGGTGTCTAGAATTGAACAACTTGCTCCTGTGTCAATGAGAGCAATGACATTGATCGGTTTGGCAAACTTTGAGGTGAGGATTTTAACTGGGAAGTGTGGACAATGAGTTTGACTTGAAAATATGTCAGAGTTTGGTTCTGGGGATGATGGTGATATATGGAAAATATCTTCAGATTCTGAGTCTGACCCAGTCTCACTGGAAGTTTGGTAGGAGGGAATGGCACAAAGAGTTTGTTCAGATGGTTCTTCATCAGCAGAGAACAATGATTCAATATCATCATTTTCAAGAGAAATACCTATTTCGTTTTCAATATGATGGATGAGATGATTCTGACCTTTTCTCGCTTGAGGACAACTTTTGGCGAAATGTCCTTTCTGATTGCAAATGTAGCAACGATTTGATTTTTTGTGACTTGTGCGATCCTTTCTTTTGCGTAGGTATCGCCATTTCTTCTTTTTCCGGAAATGCTTGGAGCTATGTTTGGATTTCTTCATCCAAAACTTTTTGTAGTGTTTCTTCTTGCGGGAGTACTTGCCACATGTTCCATCACAGTCTTTTTTGGAGCATTTAATTTTCAACTCCTGTCGGGAGCAGGCTGATTCTAGGTGTCTGTCATCTGTGATGTATGTTTGCACCATCCTGCGTTTTAAGCATAATTCTTCTAGGCATAGATGGATTTCTTGCTGTATTTCTCCCAAGGGAATATCTTGTACCTGCCTTTGTTTTCCAAAGAATAATCTTTCAACCATCTGGGATAGTTCTTTCGGGATGGAAGTAAGGAAAACATGCTTCAGATTTGGTTCTGCTCCAACTTGATAAAAGGTTTGAAGCATTAACTTAAAATGCTTATCAAGGTGTTTCTTCTGGAGGGAGCAGCATCGTCTTTCGAAAAACTCTTTTTTTTTTTTTTTTTATCTCTATGAGATCACCGGGCTTTCCCACAAAGACATGATATAAGAGAGTGATTGCATGGCTGAAAGTGGGTGACATTAGAAAATGGATCTGATCTTGTTCTGAAAGGGATTGCCACCAGTGCTTTAGGCTTCTTGTGAATCTTGTAACAAAGTTGTACAATACATCATTCATATCATGGTTGGTGATAAACTGGGTATTCATCCAAGTGTGAAATTCTTCAAGCCTTATCGGCCATTTTTGATAAGGAATATCATCAATGGTGAAGAATTGTTTTGATGCAGTGGATATCTGATGAGTAGGCTTGCTTGTCTGGCCTATTTCAGGGTCAGAATAATCTGATTCCATATCATCGTTTAGGGAGCTAGCCATGAATATTGATGAAGTAACTGGTGCAATAGGGAGGGTATCGACTGTAGGAATTGAGAAAGATGAAGAAGAGGAAAGGGATACTGAAGATTCTGTTTCAGTATCATGAGAAGTTTGCTTTATTGAGAGCAAAGTCTGTTTTTCGGAGAATCAGGTTGTTCAAGCTGTTGGATAACAGAGTCAGGTTCCTGAGTGCCTAAATCCTTTAGAAAAAATTCTAATGGATTTGATAGCATCATCTGTTCTGGCATTTCTCTTATAATAATGGAACTCGCTCCTGTAGATGGTGTTCTTTCTTTCCTCTTTTCTTTCTGTAGGGTTTTGAGGCGATTTCGCAAATCTGCCATATCCGGTTCTCTTCTGTAAGGATCTGTTGGGATAGTGGCGAAAATGGATGTTTGCGGTGGTGGGGGTAAATACCCAGTTTTGACAGGAGGTGCTAAAGGATCAAACGGTCTGAACCTTCCTTCTTCAAGAAGCTGGATTTGGTTTTTGAGTTTTTCTATTTCTAGCTTTGGATTTTCAAGATAATGGTACCCAAGATGTTGTCCTGACTCCAAGGCGTGAAGCCTTTTCTGGAATTCGAGAGTATCTTTTTGGTACTTTCATCATACCTTCGGAGATCTTGTTGCACATTTCCAATTGAGTCAATTGCCTTGAAGGCATTATTTTGTGCTAACGAGTCTCTGATTGCCAGTTTAGAACAGCTTCAACAGCAGAGGTTTTTTTCTGTCTTCCATGTTCGTCCACATCAGTGGGAGTAGAAACTTTAGGAACATGTCGGTATCTTCCTTGAGGATCAATAAACTCTTCTGCGGCCGGGAACGAGAGTTTAGAGCCTTCCTTGACTAGAGGAGGAAAATCAGCATCCTGGAACATAGCGATAGAAGAAGTAGGTGGTACTTCTTCTGGAACTTCGAAGGGATAAGAATGCTTCTTAGCCCACTTAAGGATTGGCTTATAGAATGGAGAGAGGTTTTGCTTTTTCTGAGGAGGAGTTGGTGGTGGTGTTTTTGGTGGATCTAGTGAGGTTTGGGATGTAGTACTAGACTCTGGCGATGGCGGTGGTGTATAAGAGACCAGGAATTGGTATTTGTCGCTTTCACCAAGAGTATCGATGGATGAATCTCCATCTAAGTACCTTTGGCACATCTTATCCTTTGGCCTTTTCCGTCGAGGTGGAGGTTTTTCAAACGGGTTTACCTCGTCAGGAGAATTTATACAGGAGGAACATTGGCAGAAAGGATCCCAAAACAAGTGACCATAATTGTCTTTATAGTAATGAACAGGATGTCCATCACCATCAAAGTGTCGAACATGCTTTTTTGGATCTGGCTCGGAATGGATGGAGGAACACATGGTTCAATCATGAGTAGGGTTTGGAAAATAGAAGGACTTTCTTCCTTTTCTTTGCCAAATTTGATGGAAACAGTTCTATCTTTTTTCCTTACGAACTCTGAGTCCGTAGATTGGAGAGGCTTGTTATGCTGATGTAGCTTCTCATAGTTGGTAATCCAAGTCTCTGGAAGAAGCTTGGCTAACGTATCCTTTGGAATCTGTCTAGGAACATGGATGCAGGATGCCTGGTCATTTTGCATGGAGATGAACAAGGCATCTTCATTACCATTGTTGAAGTTAAGATCAAGCGCATGGTTCTGCACTCGATAAACCATCTGGTAATGTAATGTTGCAGCTACGGAGTCAGCAGTTTGAGGGGCTCCAGTGAGTTGAAGTTGGACTTTCATGAAAGAAAGTAACTGAGGATCTGAAAGGGCTATGTTGAAGTTGGGGTATAGAGTGACAAAGACCGTCCCTACATTCAAAGTAGTTTGAACAGTACCAATGCAAGCATGCTGGTATTGTAAAAACCTGGTGTCTAGCAATGCTATTCTTGCCACAACCGGCAAACCTTTACGACCATGTAATGTGAGAGCAAGACGAATAGCTCCATAATGGACATGAGTGTATCCATGTTGAGCCCATTGTCTAGGGAATTCTGGAGGGATCTGGAGAGTAACAAAATATTCCTTTTCAGTAGCAGGAATAGGATGCTGGTCGAATTTGGAGGACTGGACATACTCCTTCACTTGCTTTGGGCTTTGGTGAATTAGTTGACGGATGGAGCGGATTGGTGAAAATGATGAGGTTGGTTTTGCAAAAGCAGAATAAGGGTTCATGAGGGGGAGTTGGGTTTCTGAAATCTTGGTTTCATCGCTAAGAGAGACTTCATAGAGATAGTCTATCTTAGAAGCATTAGAAACACGAAATTCTGGAGGTGCCGAAGATGAAGCTGAAGGTGCCAGTTAAATGACACGTGACAATTGATTGATATACCAATTTAGAATTTTATGTTCCATTTGTCACAGTTTACAATTTTTGTAATTTTTTTGCGGTATTAATCCAATTTAGCAGAGGGTATATTTGTCACAAATTTACTAGTTTAGGGTTTTTTGCAGTCGAATAAATTAGTTTGGGATAAATTTGTCATAAATGTACCAATTTAGGGTTTTTTTATGGTTAGTCGGGGTAAATTTGTCATATGTGTACTAGTTTGGGGTTTTTCATGGTCAAAAAAATAGTTTAGGGTAAATTTGTCACAAGTATACCAGTTTGGAGTTTTTTAGGATATTAACCCTTAATTCATCAAACTTTACACACACCTAGTTTAAAATCTCGTTGTGTTATTAAACAAAAATAAATTGGTGTCCAAACCCGATACCTCATTTTTTTTTTCTATTTCTTCCCCCAATAACCCTTTCCAACTTTTTTTATTTAAAACTTACGAAAATAAATTCGTACATACTTTTGTACTCAAAATTAATCCATCAAACTTTGCACACACCTAATTTAAAATATCATTATGTTATTGAAAAAAAAAAATTGGCATCCAAACCCCATACTTCATTTTTTTTTCTATTTCTTACCCAACAACCATTTTTCAACTTTTTTTTTCTTTAAAGCTTTCGAAAGTAAATTCGTACATGCTCCTGTACTCAAAATTAATTCATCAAACTTTACCCGCACCTAGTTTAAAATTTCATTGTGTTATTGAGCAAAAAAAATAGCATCCAAATCCGATATCTCATTTTTTTCTTTTTCTTGCCCAACAACCCATTTCCAACTTTTTTTTTTTCTTTAAATCTTTCGGAAATAAATTCGTATTTGCTCCTATACTCAAAATTAATCCATCAAACTTTGCACGCACCTAATTTAAAAACTCATTGTGTTATTGAACAAAAAAAAAAATGTCGTCTAAACCCGATACCTCATTTTTTTTTTCTATTTCTTGCCCAACAATTCTTTTCCAATATTTTTTTCTTTAAAGCTTTTGGAAATAAATTCGTACATGCTCCCATACTCAAAATTAATCCATCAAACTTTGCCTGCACCTAATTTAAAATTTCACTGCGTTATTGAGCAAAACAAATTAGCATCCAAATCCGATACCTAATTTTTTTCTCTTTTTCTTACCCAACAACCCATTTCCAACTTTTTTTCTTTAAATTTTTCGGAAATAAATTTGTACGTGCTCACATACTCAAAATTAATTCATCAGAATTTGCACGCACCTAGTTTAAAAAACTTATAGTGTTGTTGAACAAAAAAAAAAAGGCGTCTAAACCCGATACCTCATTTTTTTTTTTTTTATTTCTTGCCCAACAACCCTTTTCCAACGTTTTTTTATTCTTTAAAGCTTTCGAAAATAAATTCGTACGTGCTCCTGTACTCAAAATTAATCCATCAAACTTTGCACGCACCTAATTTAAAACCTCATTGTGTTATTGAGGAAAAAAAAATTGGCGTCCAAACCCAATACCTTATTTTTTTTCTTTTTCTTGCCCAACAACCCATTTCTAACTTTTTCTTCTTTAAATCTTTCAGAAATAATTTCATATGTGCTCCCGTACTCAAAATTAATTCATCAAACTTTACATATACCTAGTTTAAAACCCCATTGTGTTATTAAACAACAAAAATTAGCATCCAAACACGATACCTAATTTTTTTTTCTATTTCTTGGTCAACAACCATTTTCCAACTTTTTTTTCTTTAAAGTTTTCCGAAATAAATTCGTACATGCTTCTGTATTCAAAATTAATCCATTAAACTTTACACACACCTATTTCAAAATCTCATTATATTATTGAGCAAAAAAAAAAAAATTGGCGTCCAAATCCGATACCTTTTTTTTTTTTAATTTCTTGCCAAACAACCACTTTCCAACCTTTTTTCATTAAAGTTTTCGGAAATAAATTCATATGTACTCCCGTACTCAAAATTAATCCATCAAACTTTGCACGCACCTAGTTTAAAACCTTATTGTATTATTGAGTAAAAAAAAAATTGGAGTCCAAAACCGATACCTCATTTTTTTTTTTTCTATTTCTTGCCCAATAATCATTTTCCAACTTTTTTTTTCTTTAAAGTTTTCGAAAATAAATTTCTACATGCTCTGTACTCAAAATTAACCCATCAAACTTTGCATGCACCTAATTTAAAATCTCATTATGTTATTAAGCAAAAAAAACAAAAATTGGCATCTAAACCTGATATCTCATTTTTTTTTTCTATTTCTTGCCCAACAACCATTTTCTAATTTTTTTTTTTCTTAAAAGCTTTAGAAATAAATTCGTACGTACTCCCGCATTTAAAATTAATCCATCAAACTTTGCATGCACCTAATTTAAAACCTCATTGTGTTATTGAGCAAAAAAAAAAAAAAATTAGCGTACAAACCCGATACCTTTTTTTTTTTTTGTTTCTATTCCTTGCCCAACGACCATTTTCCAACTTTTTTTCGGTAAAGTTTTCAGAAATAAATTCATACGTACTCTCGTATTCAAAATTAATCCATCAAACTTTGCACACGCTTAGTTTAAAACCTCATTGTGTTATTGAGTAAAAAAAAAAAATTGACGTCCAAATCCGATACCTTTTTTTTTTTGTTGCTATTTCTTGCCCTACAACCATTTTCCAACTTTTTTTCTTTAAATTTTTCGGAAATAAATTCGTACGTGCTCCCGTACTCAAAATTAATCCATCAAACTTTGCACGCACCTAGTTTAAAACCTCATTGTGTTATTGAGCAACAAAAAAATTGGCGTCCAAACCCGATACTTTACTCTTTTTTTTTGCTATTTCTTGCCAACGACCATTTTCCAACTTTATTTATTCAATAAAGTTTTCGGAAATAAATTCGGGGTAAATTTGGTGTCACAATTATAGCGATTTAGAGTTTTTTATAGTCAAAAAAATAATTTGGGGTAAATTTGTCACATACATGTGTACCAATTTTGGGTTTTTCAGGGTATTAACTGTTTTTTCTTTAAAGTTTTCGGAAATAAATTCGTACGTACTCTCGTACTCAAAATTGATCCACCAAACTTTGCACACACCTAATTTAAAACCTCATTGTATTATTAAGCAAAAAAAAAAAAAAAAAATTGGCGTCTAAACTCGATACCTCATTTTTTTTTTTTTTTCTATTTCTTGCCCAACAACCATTTTCCAAATTTTTTTTCTTTAAAGCTTTCGGAAATAAATTCATACGTGCTCCCGTACTCAAAATTAATCCATCAAACTTTGCATGTACCTAGTTTAAAACCTCATTGTGTTATTGAGCAAAAAAAAAAAAAATTGACGTCCAAACCCGATACCTCATTTTTTTTTTTCTTTTGTTCTTGCCCAACAACCCATTTCCAACTTTTTTTTTCTTTAAATCTTTCGGAAGTAAATTCATACATGCTTCCGTACTCAAAATTAATCCATCCAACTTTGCATGCACTTAATTTAAAACCTCATTGTGTTATTGAGCAAAAACAATTGGTGTCCAAACCCGTTACCTCATTTTTTTTTTTATTTATTGCCCATCAACCCTTTTTCAATTTTTTTTTTCTTTAAAGCTTTCGGAAATAAATTCGTACATGCTTCTGTATTCAAAATTAATCCATCAAATTTTGCACGCACCTAATTTAAAATCTCATTATGTTATTGAGCAAAAAAAAAATTGGTGTCTAAATCCGATATCTCATTTTTTTTTTTATTTCTTGCCCAACAACGATTTTCCAACTTTTTTTTTTCTTTAAAGCGTTCGGAAATAAATTCGTATGTACTCTCGTACTCAAAATTAATCCATCAAACTTTGCACGCACTTGGTTTAAAACCTCATTGTGTTATTGAGCAAAAAAAAATTGGCGTCCAAACCCGATACCTCTTTTTTTTTTCTACTTCTTTCCCAACAATCCTTTTCTAACTTTTTTTTTTCTTTAAGGATGAGGCTGTAATATGCAGCAGAGATAAGAGACCCCAAGAAGAGTGGAGCCCAGATTTGGCTCAAGACCTACGAGACGCGTGAGGATGCAGCAATGGCCTATGAAATGCAGGGCTCCAAGGCCAAGCTCAACTTCCCTCACCTCATCGGACTAGCTGAGTACGAGCCCATTAGAATCAGCCCCAAGTGCCGGTTGGCCGACCCTCAGTTGCTGTCTGCCACATCAAGCGATTATGGCTTGCTTAGGACTTCAAATCAGCGAAGGGGCCAAGCCAAGCCGGATTTCAATGCAACATTTCCGATTTTGGATGGAGGCACATTGACGGTGGATGGACGGGTCTCTGTATGCTTATAGGTGGATTGATGATCATTCCATTCCAGCTTCCACAATGTAGCATTATTTTACCTTTTTGCACGCAATAATTAAGCAGGTTGTCTATTTTTGTTTTTCAGCGAAAGCAGACTGTTTTTTTTTTTAATTTTTTTTTTCTCTTTAAAACATGTATCCCACATGTAATCACTACCATGGACTATCTTCTATCTAATGAAGAGAACATCTCTAACTTCCAAACGACAGTGAGAGTGCATCAGTTCCCTCTCGACGAAAAGAATATAATAGCAAGTCGATGATGAGGAGAGATTTGGTGAAGCGGTCTCTAGACTTGAAACCCCCGAGAAAATATAATAGTGAACAGCTGGTGTGGGGGCATTGCTGTGGATAAGGTGATGTCAGAGTCATCGGCAACGGAAGCTGGGGCGCGGTGTGAGAAATGGCTTTGAGGAGAGAACTTAAATCAGTGTTCAGTTTTTGTTGGAAGCACTTCAAGTAAAATAAATGGCTTTGAGGAGAGAACTTAAATCAGTGTTCAGTTTTTGTTGGAAGCACTTCAAGTAAAATCACGAGCTTTATTACAACAGATCAAATTCAAGTCACAAAAACAGTCGGTATCATTATACTTGACTGAGTTAATTAGTAATTACTCTTCCCACATCATCACACGTGACAGTTACAATATACTGTTCTTTGAAAATTGAAGTCATAATTTAAGTGAGGCATTTTACACATCCAAAGAAAACCGTTCTGGTGGAATGTCAGCACGACGAGATTGTTCTCGAGTTGATCCCATGTTGTTATTAGCGTGACTGTGAGATGGTTAGCATTTGAACTTGTGCTTCGGCCTCTGTGTCTCTGGACTGCTTGTTTTTCTAGTTAGTATGTTTTTGCTATGCGGTGTTTATTGTGGTGTTTATTGCGGTGTAATTTGGTGCTTGCTGCATTGACGAACTCGTGATGGAAATGTTGCAGTTACCTTTCTTGAAGTGTGAACTGATACTGGTATGTAACTGATGTGTGAATGTTACTAGCTAGATGTTCGCCCACTCTGCTCTCTGATATACGTGCACTCTTCATGCATTTTAGTTGCTCGATGAGTGGAACTCTCGGCCGCGATTCATATAAAAGCAGGTCAAAATGCTTCGCATTCCATCTGAATGACGATCATTCCTCTCATGTGATGCAGATATTCTCCCCTTTCTATTTGGGCTTCTGCAAGATGGCGCACTGCATGTAGCAATTAGCATCGGGCGGCCCCTGTCATCACACCGCTGGCATATCCTTTGCCTTGATTGTGGTTTCATCGATTGTTGATGGAATCTGATTTTGGATTTGCCAATTGATGATACTCACGCCGTGTTTAGTGCATCCACTCATAGCTTGCGTTGCAGTTTGGTGCAATCTCGGGAGGGAGTTGCTCTTCAGCTGCTGCCCCTGTTGCTGGCTGCAGTCCCTGTTGCTGGCTGCAGCTCTAGCTCTCCCTCTCCATTTCATGTCTTGCGAGCTAGACAGCCCCGTCCAGACTCAGATGGCTGTGGCTTTTTTCAAGAGCTCTCTTAGCAGGGAGGATGGCGGGAAAAACAGAAATGAGGGGAAGCAACCTACAGGGAGGAGACGGGTTTTCGTACAGACTGAAACGGGTTGTGTATTGGGTATGGAGCTGGATCGCGGCGATAATGCCCACACTTTGAAAAGGCGGTTGCAGATAGCTCTAAATATCCCTGTAGAACAGTGCTCCTTGACTTTTGGGGACAAGGTACTGAAAAATGATCTCAGTGCTGTCCTAAACGATTCCCCACTTCTCCTTACACGGAATTTTCTTTCTAGGAGCTCATCAACACCTTGTCTTTCACCAACCAGGAGGGATGTCCAGCAAAGAGATGAGAGTGGTTTGATAGAAATACTTGGCCGGTCAAATCGATTTGATATAATCAAGCAATTGGTAAAGGATGTTGTCAAGGCGATTGACATGGGGGTTGATCCAATTCCTGTTCACGGTGGTCTTGGAGGTGCGTACTACTTCCGAAATAGTAGAGGTGATTGTGTTGCTATTATCAAGCCAACTGATGAAGAACCATCTGCCCCCAATAATCCTAAAGGCTTTGTCGGCAAAGCTCTAGGACAACCTGGTGTGAAAAGATCCGTGCGAGTTGGAGAAACTGGGATAAGAGAGGTTGCAGCTTATCTTCTAGACTCTGAACATTTTGCTAATGTTCCTCCAACTGCTCTGGTGAAGATCACTCACCATGTCTTCAATATTAATGATGGAGTGAATCTTAACAAGCCAAATAAAAAGAAAGTGGTTAGCAAGATAGCATCTTTTCAGCAGTTCATACCTCATGATTTTGATGCCAGCGATCATGGGACCTCAAGCTTTCCTGTTTCTGCTGTGCATCGAATTGGAATATTAGACATTAGAATTTTTAACACGGACAGGCATGCGGGGAACCTTTTAGTAAGGAAACTTGACAGCATGGGAAGGTTTGATCAAGTGGAACTGATTCCTATTGATCATGGCCTTTGCTTGCCTGAAACTTTGGAGGACCCATACTTTGAGTGGCTTCACTGGCCTCAGGCTTCAATTCCTTTTTCTGAGGATGAATTGAAGTACATAGAGAAGCTGGACTATAGAGATGATTGGAAAATGCTTCAGAAGGAGCTTCCCATGATCCGAGAGGCTTGTCTCCGCGTGCTGACCCTCTGCACCATTTTCCTGAAGAGAGCTGCTGCATATGGCCTCTGTCTTGCTGAAATTGGTGAAATGATGAGCAGAGAATTTCACAGTGGTGAGGAAGAACCAAGTAAACTGGAGGTCGTGTGCATTGAGGCGAGAAGGTCTATAGCTGATAGGGATCTTTTGTTCCCCAAGGTAGACCTGGGAGATGATGAGTTTCAATTTGATATTGACTCTGAGGATTCTGCTGAGTCAGGCTTCATGCCAAAGATGACCATGGATGATTGTATGTACAGAGCACGTTTCGATCTTGGAATAGGTAGCAATGGCAGGAATCCGCTGTCTAGACTGGAGAAGGGAAGCGAGGAGGAAGAAGAGAAGAAGAGGGACGATGTTGCTGGGGTCGAGGCATTTGAGAGGATTCCCTCAGTGTCAAAACTTTCCATGCCCTTGAAAAATGCCGTCTTGGGTAAAAAGAGTCCAAAGCAATCCAAATATTCTGGTATGATGCAGGAAAACGGCTTCATGGCTAACACGTCATCGGGGCACAGAAGTGTAAATGAGCAGCTTCCTGCAAGTGCGAGCTTTGTGAATCTCGCGGACATGAGGGAGGATGAATGGCTTTTGTTCCTGGAGATATTCCAGGAGCTGCTGCATCCAGCATTCGACAACAGGAAGTCTGCTACCTTAAGGCAGAGGCAGAGAGGCTTGGGACTTCTTGCCAGTTTTGAGACTCACAAGTTTGCCGGCGGAAGAGAATCTTTTCCAGGACGCAGGTTTGCGGAAGCGGAGGGTTGTCAATAGGATTAAATTGTTTCATGATCTCCATGAGGGTGTTTGGTTTGAGCATCAGTAGGATGAGCTCCTATAAATTTTCTTGGCGTCGGCTATATGCAAGCTGGGTAGAATTGGTTGTATTTTGTTTTCCTTTTTTTATATAAGTTTGTTCCTCAAGTATTGATCTTGTTTCATTAGAGCTGTTGAGTGTAACAGTACACTGAATGTGGCTAATACAGGGTCATTTTTTGATTGTCTTCGAGCTTAATTAAGTTTTAGGTTGATTGGTAAATTTCACACTATGAAAAGGTATTGGGATTGGATTTCGATTGTTGCGCGCGTCGGATTTCCATTGTTTGAATACTGTCGCAACACTGCCAAGGCTCTTTCTTTTCCTCTCCTGGTTTCTGCACTTTTTCACTCACCTGTGTCTCAATTTGCCATGTTTTTGCTTCTAGGATTGGTTTTTCTGAAGAGGCTTCCTTCCTGAAATGCACTCATTTTTTACATAAACAAAATGAAAACAAAAAACAAGGGCAGGAATCTTGTTCTCTCCGTCTGCCTGCGGGACGGTCCGGCAGAAGCCGGAGCAGAAGCCGAAATAAGCTACTTATAGGTCCTATTGACGTTTATCTCCTTTCCGTTGCACCTTTTATCCGGCCGGACATTGCATCGTTTATCTACTTATGGCAACACTGGTCTATTGCTGACGGAGAGTTGGAGCAAAGACCTCCCGCTAAGGGTCGACGACTCCGAGGACATGATCGTGTACGGTGCGCTGCGAGATGCACTCGACTCGGGGTGGGAAGAAACGCGCTAGGAGACACCTCACGATGCGGCATTGGCCTACGACCGGACTGCTTTTAAAATGCGGGGGGTCCAAGACCAAGCACAACGTCCCTCAATTCATCGGATCGGCTTAATCAGATATGAGCTTCATTTACAAACTACCAAATCAAAATCATATAAACATTTGGTAACAGTATACATGGCTAGTTAATTATAGATACTCTTTTTACAACATCATACATGAGTGGCGGTTACACTATATTACTCTTTGAAATCTGACTGTCATAACTTAAATTATGCGTTTTACTCATTTATTGACTATATGGAAACTATCAAATCAAACCATTTAATAGCAATTTCGAAAAAAAAAGAAGTGAAAAAGAAGGGTTGTTTTACTTATTGTGATATGATTCTCCATTCAATGAGTCAACATGGTACTGCTTAAGCTTTGGCCCTTACGTCGTTGACCATCTGTCGGTTGGACTAAGTGAATAGAGGGATTAAAAACATGATTTCCATTATAAATAATTTGACCCGCTTCTTACTTTCTGTCTGGCTGCTATGAACAACTCAGCTCTTGGAATTCCCATTGTTTTTTCTTTTTGGGTCAATCTAACGCGTGATTTCCAAATTTAGAAACCAACCCGCGGGGCACATTGTTGTTATTTTTTGCTAGTAATCTTGTCCACCAATCACGCGCTACCAACAAAAAAGATGGAAGTCTTTTTTGACCTATACTTTTAAAAGAAAGTACGTGCGGTGGACCATCTCCTGAGTTTGGATTGACTTTTGTTTTGATAGTAACAATGCTTGATTAACAACGAGTTCGTTTGAATTGTTGAAGAAATTAATACTTTGTGTCTTGAAGCAATTGCAAATTCCAAGCGGAAGAGGTGCTCCCAAAGAATTCTTTGGTCGGACTGGAGGAACCTTTTTTTTTTTTATCATCAAACATCCTCGCTTGATTTACTATTTAATGCAAGGGAAAATTACACAGGTGGTCCCAAAAACACGAGATTGTTGCCCACTCGAGCGAATCAGCACGTGCCAACTTGGTCTGCGTTCACGGATTGGAACATTGTACCATGTAATTAACGAAAAATCTCTCTCTCCAGCACGGTGTTTCTTTTGATTCTATCATAAAACTCAACCATTGATGGAGACCTCACTTCCATGGATCGCTTGCATAATTGAGATTTGTCAAGGCACCGAGAACAAGAGAATGGATCATATCAGATTGAGCACATGAAGAGGTTATCTACTTAGAAAATGGATGTGGATCATATCAGATTGATTTGCGAATCTTACAGCTATTGTGTTTACATCACACACACAAACCACAGGAGAATCATGGAACTGATCATTAAAGTTCAGAAATTCTCAGTTCGGCAGCGAAATGCTTCTGAAAATCGATGCATCTTGATTGGGCAGTGATGTATGCTGACCCCACCATAGCCAGAGCTGAGAACCGTGAAGGAAAGAAAGGTCTATGAATGTGGTTAGGGCTTGAGAATGATCTCAAGAGTTTTCGGCATTATTGACTTCCTCAAGTTAGGATCAAGACTATATTCTCTGACTATACTTCATGAATAGGATTTCTTCAGCAGTAACATTGATTGCATGTTGAATGCAGGCGAGATTTCTCTGCTAGTTAAAGATGGCTGAAGCTAAAAACAATGAACTAATAGATTCTTCAAGATAAATTGCTGGATTGATTTTTCATTGATCAAGACAATGTCTTTCGCAGTTTGCCCAATCAAAATCAGAATTGTTCGTCTCCACTCAAGATACCCATTTCTAATATGTGAAAAGGGATTGGATTTCCAAAATCCACCTCAGCATCAACATTGATCTCTCCCTTTCTCTTCTTCGTCCTCTTCGTCAATCCGTCATCAATGGATGTAGACAGCGACCTAGGCTCAGCAGATCGACGCTTGGGGTTGACCCTGACAGGCTCGTACTCGGCTGAACCGATGAGAAGAGGGAAGTTGAGCTTGGCCTTGGACCCCTTCATCTTAAAAGCGGCTCGGTCATAGGCCAATGCCGCATCCTGGGGGGTCTTGTAAGTTCCGAGCCACATTCTTGCCCCGTTCTTCTTGGGGTCCCTTATCTCCGCTGCATATTTTCCCCACGGTCTCCTCCTCACTCCTCTATAATGTGTCTTCTCCACCGGCCCTTGAACCCCATGCTCCACCATCTCCGGTTTCTTCTCCGTGACTGGATCAATGGCATCGTAATCAATGGCCGTCACTTCGAAATCAAGTTCTTGATTCAAAGCCAGACCATTGCTGTTGTCATCAATGGCCATCACTTCGAAACCAAGTTCTTGATTCGAAGCCAAAGGGATGGTCCACCCGGAATTGAGTGCATCGCGCAGAGCGCTGTACACCAACATGTCCTCCGAGTCGTCGACTTTTGGGGGTAGTTCGCTCCAACTCTCCGTCAGCAATAGATTGCCGAAGCTTGAACTCCTTGAGTACATGTTTGCAGGAGATGGTGCAGCATATGTTGCGCTGAAACTATCACCGTCATCTTCAAGAAGATGGTCACAGATGGATTTCAAAACATCGAATTGATCGGCCTGAAAGGGACCGATGATTTCTTGAAGCATTTCCGCTTCTGGCTAGAATTTGTATCTTTGAGATAGCTAATTGTAGAAAGATTGAAGGGATGGATTGGCTTCTGAAGCAGGAGGAATCGTTGAAAGGACCATGAAAAAGTGGGAGCTATATATAGAGGTTGAGCTTGACTGCTGGAGCGTGTTGATTACTATATTATATGATATAAATGACCAATCAAACGGCTTAGGTCCAATATATTTTGGATGGAGCTTCTCAGAAAGTGCATTGGCGATGACTCATGAGATTCTCAACACGTGTTTCAAATGCTCCATTAAGACTTTTTTTAATCACAAGAGACATAAATTGGTATATATATTTTTTTTTTTTCATTATCCGTTCTGAATTAAAAAGCCAGAGCATGGGCAGTTTCCATTTTATTTATTGGGGAAGGACAATAATATGTCGGTGCACCCTTAGGCGTTTAAATCTTAGGTGTTTAGATCTGATGTGTGGGGTGCATGTGATGAAAAGAAAATTGCAGACTTGGATTGTTCTGTAATATACAGAAGTTTTTTTTAATAAGTTTCAATAAGGATTAGTCAGTTTTACAAAAATTATTGGTTGAATGATTGGCAACTTTATTTTAAGTAAATAGTTGGTGTAACCTGCCAACTCTTTTATGCAATTGCCTCCTTTTTGGTATAATTTACAATACTTGTCACATGACATCTTTATGAGAAGAACTTCATTATAGTTTATATCACGAGAGAAATTGGACATCAACAAATAATTACTTTTCATATCATCCTTTGGAACCGCTTGAAAAATCATTTTTATAATCAACAAAAAATTTATATATTCTTGATTTACACTTCTTAAAAGTCAAAATTTAATTTTCAAATTCTAATTTAATCTCCCCATTGTTGTCATGAGTATCCCATCATCCAAATCATCGACCTCGAGGTCCACACCTTGAACTTTGAGGGGTGGACCTAGCACCCTAGCGGTTGGATCCTAGACTCTGGGACCAAAATTAGGACCTCAAAAGTTTGGATCACGGCCCAATAGCTAGGATGCGAACCTTGGCGCTCAAACAAGAGACCTCAACCTTGCTAAAACAAAAACAAGAGACCTCAACACTTGGACAAGAGAATTAAGTATCGACCTAGGACCATGACCCCTAAACGCTTAGACATAGGGGCGCCTAAGCCCAGGACTTGGACCCAATGTCCTTCGTCGAGTCTCTAACGTTGGGTGTCCCTAGGTCCCATAATCAGGTCCTAGCCTCGAAGCTCCAAATTTGGGTCATAGGCGTGACCTTTGGTGTTCCAAATCTAGGTACCGGGATCCCAAGTCCACCGGTGTTGTCACTGTGCACTTCAACTGGTTCTATTGTTCCAAAAACATGTTTAAGTTACCCACCCCGTGGTGGACGAGATGGTTCGTGCCTTGCCCCTCAACCGGTAGGGAAGAGGTTCGAAACTTCTTGCTCCCATTGCGCGACTCACCGGAGGCCCGTGGGAGGTGGGTCCCGACGGGTCGCCCCTGGTTTACTTCGCCAGCTACCGGCTCTATGGCGGTTTCCAAGTCACCAAAATAAAAAAAACATTTTTAAGTTCTAGAATCCACATTAAAAAAAAAAAAAGGTGGTCTGCCTTATTTGGAACGTCCAGCCGAAATTGCTTCATTGTTCCTGAAAAACACTTGCCTAAAAAAAAAAATTATATCTAATTTGTGCAAGACAAATTGGACCAAGTAAATTGTGAAATTCGAAATAACATCTATCCTCGATAAATATAGACATCAGAAACTAACATCAATGTGACATTCTTCTGTTCTGTTATTTTTTACTGTCATCTACATTTTTTTTGTTCTTACCATTATGTCTCCATAATGAGCATGATACATGAACCCGTGGCATTTTACCCTTTTTGAAATGAGTTCGAGCACTCACACCTATAAAATGTCATAGCGAGTAACCACGAGAGCTTGGGGTTTGGATGCGCTTTTCAATTGGAACAAATATTATATGCTTGATTAATCCTTAAATTTTGTTTGAATTGACACAAGACAATGATGTTTTATCGGGAAAATTTTTGTAGCTTCTCTCGGAACAAAAGGTAATTGCCTACTCAAACCAATCATCGCATGCCATCACGATTCGTCCGGCTGTACATGGTTCTATCATGTTGTTTATTGAGAAATTCGGTTTGAGCTATTCATGTTGTTAATGTTAAAAGAATGACCATATAGACGCTACAACGAACCAAATTTGATATCTTATTCTATCACCACACTGTGTATTAAAAATCTCAAACTTATATAAGAATAACACAAAATTACATTTTCAATCTTGGTGGTTTCAGAATACAGCCGTAGCTGGTAGATCACGTAAGATTCACAAGGAGCCAAATGCTAATTGTAACTACCGAGGTTAATAGCTTTTCATATTGAATTAATACAGCGATGTTTTTATACTCCTCTTTTACTTTTGCTAGTCACTTTCTTATGATTTGAAGGTGTTCTCCTCCTCCTTTCAAGAATAGGAAATTTGACCTAAGCAAGCTCTCAAAAGTTTTCATACAGATCTTCATTTGGATCTCAAGATACCATGATATAAAACATCAAGAGGGTATTGTCAGATACAAGACAAAAAAAAAAAAAAAAAAAAAACATATTGTATCAATTGGAGAGGTGGGGCATATGGGCACTGACATGTTAACCTAAGAAACATATCCATAGAGCCTACCGTCTCTATATATCAAACGGATAGGCCACAGAGTTGGGGATGGAGTATGTTTTTGGTTTTTCTGGACAAACTCCAGAGGAAATGAAATCAAATCATCAAATTGATAGTTTCTACAATGTAAATTCCCTAATAGACTTCTCATTGATCAAAACATATGTATCTGCAGTTTGCATAATTAAAGTACAAATTGTTCATCCCCATTCCAAAAACCAGTACCCATTATAGGAAAGGGGATTGGAGTTTGAAAATCCAACTCAGCATCCACATTGACCTCTCTCTTTCCCTTCTTCGTCCTCGTCACCAAACCGTCGCCGCTGGACGAGAATGGTGAGCTAAGCTCAGTAGACAAACGCTTGCGGCTGACCCTAACAGGCTCGTAATCAGCGGTGCCGATGAGGTGAGGGCAGTTGAGCTTGGCCTTGGACCCCCTTATCTTAAAAGCTGCTCGGTCATAGGCCAATGCAGCATCCTCGGGTGTCTTGTAAGTCCCCGAGCCAAATCCTTGCCCCGTTCTTCTTGGGGTCCCTTATCTCTGCCGCATATTTTCCCCACGGCCGCCTCCTCACTCCTTTATAATGTGTCTTCTCAAATGACACTTGTACCTCCGGCTCCACCATCTCTAGTTTCTTCTCTGTTGCTGAACCAATGCTGTTATAATCGTCAGTCATCACTTCGAAATGAAGTTCTTGATTCGGAGCCAGACCAATGCTGTCATAATCAATGGTCACCACTTCAAAATCAAGTTCTTGATTCGAAGCCGAAGGCATCGCCCACCTAGAATTTAGTGCGTCGCACATAGCGCCATATACCAACATGCCCTCCGAGTCATTGACTTCGAGGGGCAGTTTGCTCCAACTCCCCGTCAGTAAGAGATTGCTGAAGCTCGAGCTCCTTGAGTACGTGTTTGCAGGAGTTGGTGCATATAATGTTGCGTTGACACTGTCATCATCATCTTCAAAGAGATGCTCACTCATGGATTTGAAAGCATCGAATTGATCTGTCTCAAGGGGACCGAAAATTTCCTGCAGCATTTTCGTTTCTGGCTAGAATTTGCAGCTTTGAGATCACTTGATGTGGAAGATTGAAGGGATGATTTGGCTTCTGAAGTAAGAGTGAAAAGCTGAAAAGATCTTGCAAGTGGGAGATATATATAGGTCGAGCTTGACAGTTTAAGTGGTTGAAGATCGAAGGGATGATTTCAGATGGAGCTTCTGAGAAAGTGGATTTAGTGATTACTAATGTGATTCTCAACACATGTTTCAAATGCTCAATTAGACTTTTTTAATCACGAGAGACATAATTTGATATATTCTTTGTGATCCGTAATGAATTAAAAAGCCAAAGCAGGGGGCACGCTCCGTTTTATTTAATTGGGGAAAGACATTGTTATTGGTGCATGCTTTTGTATCTATATTATGGTTATCACAATCACATATTGTGCATGTGATTCAAAGACAATTGCAGAATTGTATCATTCTCTATTTAAATGTCCGGTTTTTTTTTTTTTTGTCAGTGGGTTTTTATAAGAAATAATGATACAAATGATCTCTAAAATTTGGCTCAATAGGCAATGTGATCTTTGCACTTTTAATTTGTTCAATATGATTCATAAATATTTAGTCCTTTTTCAATTTAGTCCCTAAACTATATGAAAATGTTCAATACTCTCATTTCATTATTTCAGTTTAGGGACAACATTGAATATTTTTATACAATTAGAGATTAAATTGAATAAGTACCAAAAGTCCAAGAACCGCATTAAATAAATTAATAGTTCAGGGACCACATTGCATATTTGGCTAAATTTTAGGATCACAGTGAACAAATTTAAAGTTCAGGAAAACATATTACATATAGGGTTGAAGTTCTTAGATTATTTGCACCATATCCCTTTTAATAATGTGGGTAAATGTTAAAAAAAAAAATCATTTAAGAATTGAATAAGTGTACCAATACTCTTACGTCACAAAGATGCAAATGAGTCATAAAATTTTAAAAAAATACAATCGAGTGCTAAAACTTAATTGAAGCAATGAAGTATCTCCCTTAACTCACCCATTTGATTAACCAAAATGATGATGTTGCTAAATATGTGACCGTTCAAATTGTGATTAGGGCATCTCAAGAAGTCCGGATTTTCATTAACCTTCTCTTAATTTTTTAATCACGATAGAAATTCATTTCTTTGTTGTTTGGTAATAGCCACACTAGTTTTGCATGGACGTCCGACTTCCATTGTAAGGAAATGGATAGAGCTACGTAAAGCAAAAGTTACATACCAACCGAGGTCATATATATGTATCTTCGCAAAGATTTACACAAATGGCATGTAATGGATCTTATTTGACTCCACCAAGACGCTTGAAACCCAAGAGTACGTGTTTCTAGATGGTCGGAAACTCGTTCAAGGACACACAAAGAACACCTTCCTTTGACTTTGCTCCTCTCCATCTAATCCTATAGTCTAAAAATCGTGTCGAAGGTACAAAGTCAACCTCGTGTGCGATGCTCATGCAAGCATGCAAAAACACGCATCTGAAAAAATGTCGTTTTGTGGATTCCACGCTATACTCATTTCCTACTTTAACAAATGTAAAGTCTCCGTGTGCCAAGTTTATTGACCAAACTAGCGTTGCAATGCTCTAAAATTTCAAGTAGAAAGAGCGCAAGCATGTTCATCAACATCGGCTGAACTTTACTTGAATTTATTTTAATTTTAATTTTACCCAAAATATAAAGATAATTATTTGGACCACCTCATGTGGTGGCGGCATTGGCTTCGGGCTCCTTCCCCTAACGCAAGGGATAGCGTTCGAATCCCAGCGTCATCGCTAGTGGTCTTAAGCACGGTGTTGTGGTGATAAATTCTGCGCTAGCACCGCTTCAGGTTTACCTCGCCAGTTGTCGGCTGTATGAGGGTTCCTGAGTTACCAAAAAAAGAAAAAAGATAATTATTTGGATGGGTTACCTGCATAAACCAGCTTTTGCTATTATAGGGCTTAGACTTCGCATGCTGTCTTATCGCTTCTCAATGATCCAAAAACTTTTCTTTACTAATCAAGACTTTTTATTTGGCCATCAATCGACGACCGTAGAAAATGTATGACAGATCTAGAGAAATCATATTGTAGAGGTTCAGGGATTTGAATTTTCTTTTGATTACAATTTTGTTGCTCGTTTTATGTCACATCATTACAATTCACCGCGAGTTTACTTAGAATTTATCGGAATACGTTATTGTGTAAAGAAATTATTGTACAGATCTACTTTATTGATATATGTATTTCTTTTAATATTTTTTCTACCTTTTGTTTTGCATGATTATATATTAACTAAAATTTTCCTTACATTGTGCGTTTGGAAGCGTAAGGCACCCACCGGATACGAGAATCTTGATTTCTGATATTAAACTATTTTTATGTAATAATGCACTTGAGCGTGCATTCTAAACTTTATGGTCCTTGTTCAATAATTTTTTTAAAAAAATAAAGGGAACGTGACCCATCACTTTTTTTTTCTAATTTTGTATGGGATAATAAGAATTATAATACATTTATTTATAGCTGACGATATGACATATTAAATAATTAGAATATCAACACTTGAAACACGTGTTCCACCCTCAACCCTTAATTGAAGCTTCTTGAAAACTCCCAAAGAAGTAATAAATATAGAAAAAAAGTACATTTTATGTTTGCTTTAATCCACATCCTCGGCCTCTATGTACGTCTCTTGCTTCGTCCATTCTCGGTCACCCACCGAAAGTCTGCAAACAAACACTCTCTTAAAAAAAACACCACACAAGGAAAGGGGGAAGAAAATGCTCGTGGACATGAATATTTCCCATGAACCCTATTTTCATTTCGACATCGTCGAGTCCATTCGCTATCATCTTCTTGAAAATGATATCAGCATTCATGATGATGTGTACCGTCCGAGGTTAAGCTTCGCCAGTTTCGTTAAGCTAGGTCTCAAGTGAGACTTTAAAAGATTTTAAGATTTTTACTTGTTCAAAATTTGATATGCCGAATCATCCTATTGCGGAAACAAGTGGTCAAACAATAAAGTGACATAATAACGAAATAAATCAAACACTAGATTTACGTGATTTGATTGGTGTGATTTACATCCTTAGCGATACCAACAAAGATTTCCACAATAAATTAAGTGATATAATAGAAATTATAAGTAGATTCAAACCACTCAAATAAGATTAGTATTTCATAATCCCTAATTACACCCAATATGTGACATCCCGATTTTTTCTCAATTTTATTTTCAGTCAATTGAGTCGGGCAATTCATCCGTGCATGTAGTTCGTCTCTTAGAGTTGGCCACTCACGAGGGAACTAGTTTATTGAGTGAAGTAATTAAGGAATTTTACCGCGTCGACTTGGGGACCGATCACCCTCGGGTTGGATGCAAGAAAATTTCCCAAAAGCTACTCAATGGATTAGGCGAGCTGAAATTGCACCGGATTGAATTCAACCGTAAAATTGGGATTGAACTTAGAAGTTGAAAGCCGGTCATGTCACATACCCTATTAGGAACCTTGGATTAATTTATGGACTTTGATTTGGACTCAATTGGAAGAGAATTGATGGAAATTGAAGTAATTAGATGTGCAAGAACTTGGACCCCGGAAAATGAAATCGAACCTATTGGACTAAAGTTGTGGAAGGTTTGGAGTTAGTGGATGATGATGTCACTAGTGATGTCATGGATGAGGCAAGATGGGCTAGGGTGGTGACAAGTGGAAGGTGGGGATGAGGACTTGGAAAGGTGGGATGTCACTTCCCTCTTGTCCCCATCATCTTCAACCTTTGAATTTGGAGGAGAGAGAGAGAGAGTGTGCGTGAGAACCAGCGAGAACCGAAGCTCTCCGTCCGCTCCTTCGCCGCTCGACCGTTGCCGCCGCCTCGCCCGCCGTTCGCCGGAGCTCGCGTCGCCGTCGCCGCTCGCCCGCGCGACCGCACGCCCTCCCGCGCCGAACCGCTCGCCTCCGTCTCCGCCGCGAGTCCCGCACCGTCGCAGCTCCAAGCCGTCCGCTGCTCGTCGCCGCCGGCTCCGTCCGCCGTCCGTCGCCGTAAGCCACTGCCCGAGCCCTAGCTTCCTTCGCCGGTCATTCTCCGCCGTCTCTCCGCCCGTCCAGCCGCCGTCCGCCGCCCTACGAAGCTCGGTTAGTTGCTGGAAAGAAAACCAGCAAGATCTAGCATCTTCCAAGCTCGTTTTGGTTCCCTTCTAGTGCTCATTTGGTCTTGATCCGTGTAGGTTTGTCGTCGGCGTCGTCGTGCTCTTCGCCGGAAACCCGTCGGAAAGCGATTCCGGTGAGTTTACCTCACTAATCCGCGATTAGCGAGATAATGATGCCCTAAGTATGTTTAGCTTAAGTTGATTGAGATTAGGTGGATAGATTGGCTTAATTAGTTGTGGATTATATTAAGGTGATTGTTTAAGGTAAATGATGTTTAGTTTAATGGTTAAGCATGTTTATTTTTAAAATAAACCTTGATGTGACTTAAAGGAGTTTATTTATGATTTAAATAAATGCCTCGAAATTGTTGGATTATTTAATAATATATCTTATTCCGAAATTCATTAAAATATTATTTTATAAAAAAAAAAAAAACTCGAAAATTTATTTTGACCCTAGTTGCTCGAATTTCGTGCCGATCGTTGCTGTGCTAGTAGAATTTGAAATTGATGATTGGTTGTGATGAATTGAGTGTGATTGTGATTTATAGGGATTCTTTATGAAATCCTAAGTGTAGAAACCGATGGGAGATTGGTGTGAAATACCACCTATTAGAGGTCGTGCCTGTAGAGGCCGTGATAAACCACCTTGGAAAGGTCGTGCCCGATGAGGCCGTGAAAAAACCACCTACAAGAGGTCGTTCCCGATGAGGCCGTGAAATACCACCTATTAGAGGTCGTGCCCCGCAGAGGCCGTGATAAACCACCGTGAAAGGTCGTGCCTGCCTGAGAGGCCGTGATAAACCACCGTGAAAGGTCGTGCCTGGAGAGGCCGTGATAAACCACCTATTAGAGGTCGTGCCCGATGAGGCCGTGATATGCCACCTATTAGAGGTCGCGCCCAATGGGGCCGTGAATTGCCACCTGTTAAAGGTCGCGCCGAGTGGGGCCGTGATGCCACTGATTCAAATTTGCCGAGTAGGGCCGTAGTTGAGAGCAATGATTGATTTGCTAGAATGACATGTAATCGGCCGAGTCGATTGATCGCTGAGACGATCCAAGTGGTTGAATGGTTTGATAATGCGATGGTGCCATGGTTGTTTGGTTATCATAATTGCACGTGGTTGAATTATATAAATTGTGCTAACATGCAGATGAGGGCTAAGCCGAGGTAAGTCTTCTATGTGTTGTGGCTAAGCTACTTCGGGGCGTATTTACTTTCTAATAGAGGTTTAGGAGGGGTTGAACTTGCTGAGACAAAGTCTCATCCCGGTTTGGGGAAAAATATTACAGGACCGTAGATGGCGGTATCCCGGAGATGGATGGCATGCTGACGGAGGTGGACCAGACGATAGAGAGTGCTCTTGACCCCTTTTTGATGCACATAGACCCTGACCCATTTTTGGTGCATAGTCTCTGGATCCCGTTGATGTTCGTAAACCTTGTAATGATGATGATGTTTGAAAGTATGTTGTTTGATTTTGAGTTGAGGTTCCTGCTGTCCTATCCCGTATGCTTTTGTAAGGGGTTTCTTAGTACGTTCCGCTTGCGCATTAAAAAGTAAAAATTAGGGTCGGCGACACTACCTGGGAATGTCGCATTTGCATGACTATGGCGGGTTGTTCACGTGTCTCGGGCTTCGGGGCGTGACACAATAACTCATACATATTTAACCCTACAATGCCCACAAAATAATCTCAATCTCATAAAAGAATTAAATAAATCTTATTTTGAAATTTGATAGGCTTCCATGCTTGAACTTGTTGGTGTACTTCCACAAAGAAACCCTACTATCAAGAACTCATACTGCGCTTCATCGACCACACGAAAACCAAAGACCTAGAACAATATATATTGCCATGAAAGACATTGTATGGCCAACTAAATTATTTGACTTTACTCCAAAGGCTTAATACCCTAAAAAATATCCAATTTTAGTTCTTGTCTCAATTTTACCTTTTATCTCATAAATTTTTTTCAACTTTAGGTCAAGTCTCAATTAAATAATGAACTCTTTTTTTTTTTTTTTTGGGTCTCATAAAGAACTCCAAATTTTAGTTCAAATCCTAATTCTACTCTAAACTCTCTTTTTGTATCATAACAAACCCTTAACTTAGGTCAACTATCACTTCTACCTTAAGCATTTTTTTGTCTCATAAAATATCATCACTTTTTATTTAAATGTCAAATCTACTCTCCATTAGCCCTCCGTCAAATCACCCTTAGGGATTTTGCACTCATATGTCTCTTATGCTTGGGAATGTTCCATCTCTCGCAATTGGAGAGCTCATGCTCAGGGCATTCGAACAACTCGTGCTTGGGATTTTTCTATCTCTTGGTTGTTAGCGATAAATTTTGGATTGAACGTTAATGTTGGCAAATTTGTGACTTAAGTAAAAATTTGTGGTTTTTTATAAGACTGTAAAAATTTCAGGGTAAAACTTGGGCTGAAAGGTAAAACTGGGACAAAATCTAAAGTTGCATGTTTTTCATAGGACCAAAAAAATTAAGATAGAATTAGTACATAAGTTAAAGTTGAAATTTTTTTTATAAACGAAAGAAAAAAGAACTTATGATAGAAATGGGACAGGTGAAATTGGGACAAAAGCTAAATTTAGAGGTTTTTCAAGGTATTAGGCCCTACTCTAAATAAGAAAGTTTGTCCATTTTACTTTAGTATACCAATTCAGATCTCGAAGTTCATATCCAACTTTCAAACTTTTATTTGATCGATCAGATTTCCTTACGATTCATTTCGGATTAGGTATTATTTAGGGATTCGAACTTGACATATACCTTAATACATTCAAATTCAATTTGAAATTTCGACCCCAAAAAAATTCAATTTAAATTTTCTTGGGCGTCATTTTTTGTTGGAGATAATTCTCCAAGGTTTGACCGAGGAAGAGGAATCTGACGAGATAAGCTCCACCTGGACTCATTTGACCGTATTAAAGGAAGGGATCACAAATTCTGTCATATTTATTTTTCCATTTTACGTATGGATTTTGCTTTTTGGATTCTTTTCCGTCCAAAGCGGCATGGACACTGAACAAAAAGGGAGAGGAGCTCGGAGTTCTCTTTCTTTGGGCACATGAATTTTGTCTGTGAGCTTTACGTCCAAATTAAATTGTTTATTTATAAACATTATTGACTTTTTTTTTTTTTTAATTCAAGTGTCAGAAACACTTAAATGCGTAAGCAATTGTAATTTTAATTCTCTTATTATAGCTAACTATTTAATACTAACTATTTTCGTGGAATAGATATTGAAATTGGACTAAACCCCGCAAATCTGTAAAACTCAACACTTAAAATATAAAGAAGCCATAAGATAATTACCAAATGGACGTTATAACGAACAAACAGAGTCTGATACAACAGTAGTTTTTTACTCTAAAATCGTATGCAAGTGGAGTACATAATTATGCGTACTAAAATAAAGTTATTTGAGGATAACACCAAATTATGACTTTGGATGGTAAATGGTTTTTAGATACAACTGTAGCTGATAGATCACGTAAGATTCACAAGCAACCAAATGCTAATTATAACTACTGTGGTTAATAGCTTTTCATATTATACTAACTTTTTCGCTTTTGTTAGTCACTTTCCATAACACGTGAACGTGTTTTTACTCCGCATATGTAGGAAACGAGTACTCATCTAAGAGGGAGCTGGGGACGGTAGGATTTCGGATTTTCCAGACAAACTCCAAAGAAAATGAAATCAAAACACTAATTTGATAGTTTCTACAACATAGAATGCTTGACCCCTCATTAATCAAAACAATGTCTTTGCAGTTGGCATGATTACAGGACCAATTGTTCATCGCAACTCCAAAAACCCATATCCAATACGGGAAAGGGGGTTGGAGTTCCAAGATCCACCTCAGCATCCACATTGACCTCTCTCTTTCTCCTCTTCATCCTCGTCATCAAGCCCTCATCGCTGCACGTGGACGGTGAGCTAGGCTCAGAAGACAAACGCTTGCGGCCAACCCTAACAGGCTCGTACTCAGCCGACCCGATGAGTTGAGGGAAGTTGAGCTTGGCCTTGGATCCCCTCATTTTAAAAGCTGCCCGGTCATAGGCCAATGCCGCGTCCTCGGGTGTCTCGTAAGTCCCGAGCCAAATCCTTGCCCCGTTCTTTTTGGGGTCCCTTATCTCCGCAGCGTATTTTCCCCATGGTCGCCTCCTCACTCCTTTATAATGTGCCTTCTCGACCAGCACTTGTGCCTCCTGGTCCACCATCTCCAATTTCTTCTCCTTCACCAAATCACTGCTGTTATAATTAACGGTCGTCACTTTGAAATCAAGTTCTTGATTCGAAGCCAGACCAATATTGTTATAATCAATGGTCGTCAATTCAAAATCAAGTTCTTGATTCGTAGCTGAAGGCATCGTCCACCCGGAATTGAGCTCGTTGCATATAGTGTTGTATGCCAACATGTCCTCCGAGTTGTCGACTTTGAGGGGCAGTTCGCTCCAACTCTCCATAAGTAACATATTGTTGAAGCTTGAACTCCTTGAGTAAATTTTTGCAGGAGTTGGTGCATAAGATGTTGTGTCAACGCTGTCATCCTCACCTACAAAAAGATGCTCACAAATGGATTTCAAAGCATCAAATTGATCTGTCTCAAAGGGACTGAAGATTTCCTGAAGCATTTTTGTTTTTGGCTAGAATTTGTAGCTTTGAGATGACTGAATGAAGAAGATCGAAGGGATGATTTGGCTTCTGAAGTAAGAGTGGAGCTGAAAAGAACATGAAAGTGGGAGCTATATGTATTGGTTGAGCTTGACCGCTTGGGTGGTGGAAGATTTAAGGGAAGATTTCGGATGGAGCTTCCACGAAACTGGATTTTGTGATGACTAATCATCAACACATGTTTCAAATGCTCAATTGAACTTTTTTTAATAATGAAAGACATAAATTGATATGTTTTTGTTGTCCGTACTGAATTAAAAAACTAAAGCGTGGGGCGCGTTCCCTTTTAATTAATTGGGGATGGACGATGATATTTGTTCATGCTTTTGCATTTAAATTGTGGTTTTTAGATCTGATGCGCGGGTGCCGTTTAGATCCAATCACATATTGTGCATGTGCTTCAAAAGAAAATTGCATAACGTCTTCTATTCAAATATACAGTTTTTTTTTTTTTTTTTGTGCTAGTAAATTTTAATAAATGTTAGTAAGTGCTTTAAAAGGGTTTGAGTCGTGAAAATGTAATGAGTCATAAAGTGCAATCAAGTCATGAAATTTGTCCAATTGGCACAATGAAGTCCCTCCTTTAACTCCACTCAATTTGGCTAATTAAAAATGCCGATGAGAGTGTTTTTATTTTCTTTTTCTTTTTCCTATGTGACTATTAATTTTAACTCAAGTATGAACCAATGCCTAAAACTATGTTGTTAAAAACATGCAATCAAGTTCTAAAACTTTAAAACATGCAATCAAATTCTAAAACTTACTAAATTGATGTAATGAAATCCCTTCCTCATCTTTACCCTATTTGGCTAATTAAAAATGCTGATGTGGATGATTTTATTATTTTCCTTTTCCTACATAATTTTTAACTTTAACCCAAGTATGAATGAATGCCTAAAACGATGTTGTAGCGATCAAGTTTTAAAACTTGTTAAATTGGTGCAATGAAATCCCTCCCTCAATTTTGTCCAATTTGGCTAAATAAAATGCCGATTTGGGTGATTTTATTATTTTCTTTTTCCAACATGACTATCAACTTTAACTTGAGCATGAACCAATGCCTAAAATGATGATGTTAAAAATATGTAATCAAGTTCTGAAAAAAAAAAAAATGTAATCAAATTCTAAAACTTGTTAAATTGATACAAGAAATCCCTCCCTTAACTCCGCTCAATTTGGCTAATTGAAAATGCCGACGTGGGTGTTTTTATTATTTTCTTTTTCCTACATGACTGTTAACTAGGAAAAAGTGTCCAAGAAATCCTAAACCTTTTGCATTTATGCCAATTTAGTCTTAAACCTTTTATTGGTGCTAATTTAGTCCTAAACCTTTCACTTTGTGCCAATTTAGTCATTTTCTATTAATTTTGACCGGATTTTGTTGACTAGGTGCTGGTCGGCTAACATGGCACGATCACCGCTAACGTGGACAACTTTTAATAATAATTTAATATTTTTTGAATTATATTATTTTATTTTCTTTTTCTTTTTCTTTTTCTTTTTCTTTTCCTTTTTTTCTTTTTTCTTTCTCCCTTTCCTTCCTCCAGCCGATCATTGGACCTCGGCGACTAGCCAAAGGCGACGGTCGGCAAGGTCGAGGTTGACCTCTCGGCAAGCTTTGCTGGCCACTGGCGAGGCTTGAGCCCCTACTAGAGGTTGCGAAGGCGGCCTTGCACCGGCCATGGGCGAGGCTTACCCTCATTAGATCTAGCAAGGGTCAAGCCTCGCTCAGCCTCCAATGAGGTTGCCCAAGCCGCAAGGGTGGCCTCACCGTCTAGCACGAGGCAGCCCTCCAACAAGCTTCGCGAGTGTTTGGCGAGACTAGCTAGAGACCAGCAAGGCCAACCTTGATCTTGTTGACTGTCGCCGCTGGCTGGTTGTCGAGGTTTGATGATCGGCTAGAGGAAGGAGGAGGGGAAAGGAAAAAGAAGAAAGAAAAAAATGAAAAAACGAAAAGGAGAGGAAAAAGAAAAAGAAAATAAGAAAAAAATTATTAAAAATTGTTCACGTCAGCACTGATTGTACCACTACTCAAGTTTCATCAAGATCATGGAGCAATGGAGATTTGGAGCTCATGATCACACTGGGGTGTGATTCATATTTCCCATCGACATAGTGACATGGGGGTCTCAAAATTCTTTTTCTTACTTTCATTCTCGATTTATTTGTGAAAGTGTGCCGAATCCTAACAGACCATAGCAGCTAGAGCTTTTTGAGATTATGGCCATGGTCACTTGATGGTAATTATGATAATCCAACAATGTACATTCACTAAATCAAAGAAAATGCTCATGTCATTCAAAACTAACCGTAGAGAAAATGCTCTGTGTCGTTGAAAATTAGCAGTATCGTCCACATTAGTTGTTGAAGAAAAGCAATTAACTTCATGAATGACCATTTTTTCCTTAATGAAACATTTCAATTATGAATATTTTGTTTATTAGGTCCACATCAAATAAATGGTTCAGTTTATACTGAGTTCTAATTCGAGGATGACATTAGGTTTTAAAGCAATTGCTTGGTATTTTAGTATAGGAATTAGATGACAATCTTTTTAGGATGACCGCAATCAGCGTCGAACTTTGTTTGGAATTAAGATAATTGGTTCGGGGGAAGAAAATAATTTAAGGTAAACTAGTTATAATTTCCACAAAAGCAAATGCAAGTGGATTTACCTTTATTAAGGAAATGAAATTTTCCTATGTTATTATATGGCAACCTAATATTGTAATTTGCAGTGTGGCCAAAAGAAAGAAAGAAAGAAAGAAAGAAATTTGATGTTTACTACTTTGCCCAATGGAATCAGTCACCCATACGTTATGCGGTGAATCATTGATTTCATTTCCTTCAATTCGGTTGCACAGATTTTGATTCCGGAGAAAGCATCGTCACGGGTCATCCAACATATATCCTCATAATTTGTCAAAGAAATTATAAGAATCTCACTCGACATATCAGTACTAATCGAAACATGATAAGTGACGATATAAATCCTCCAATAGTTTTTCATTATTTAATAATTTTCCTTTTGCTTTTTAGGTGGAGTGGTCAGGTGATATCTTGGGTCAGTTTTTATGCACCGAATAAAGTCGTCCTCCCTAATACGATCAAAAATAGACCATCCAGATTGCGATCAGCGCATTTCATGAAGTCAGGGTTTTCATTAACATACTCTTTTTTTTTTCTTTTTTTTTTTTTTTGTGGGAAATCTCGCTGGAAATTCATTTCTCTGTCATTTGGTTATGGCAATGCTAGTTTCGCGGGGCTCTGAGTGACTTCCATCCTCACAGAAATGGATAGCTAGGTAAAGCAAAACTTATATACGAAACGAAGTCGTACACATGTATTTTCACAAAGCTTTAAACTAATGACATGTAATGGATCATATTTGACTTCATGAAGACGCTTGAAGTCCAATTGCACGTGTTTCTAGAGAGTCTGAGCCTCCTTCAAGGACACACGAAGAACACCTTCCTCTGCCTTTGCTCCTCTCCACCTAATCTTAAGTCTAAAACGCGTCTCGAAGGCACAAAGTCAACCTCGTGTGCGATGCGTGGCAACATTTGACCTGCCAAGTTGTTCGATATTCACGCAAACACGCAAGAACGTGCATCTGAAAAAATTTAGTTTGTGGACTCCATGTTGTACTCTTTTCATACTTAGACTAATGTAAAGTCTGTGCTTATCAAGTTTATTGACGAAATTAGAGTTGCAATGCTGTAAAATTTCATGTGGAAGATAGGCAAGCAAGTTCTTCAATATCAACTGCACTTTACTTGATTTTTTTTTTTTTTTGTTAATGTTACCTATAATTTAAAGATAATTATTTGGATGAGTTACCTGCATAAACCAGCGTCTGCAATAAGAGCTGTCTTATCACTTCACAATGATCCAAAAAATTTCCTGGTTAATCAAGACTTCTAATTTGGCCATAATTCAATCGAGGACCGTAGAAAAGATACGACGGATTTAGGAAAATCAAATTATAAAGGTTCAGAGATTTAAATTTTCTTTTATTAAAGTTTATTGCTTGTTTTATGTCACATCATTACAATTCACCATGATTTTAGTTAGAATTCATTGGGAGAAGTTATTGTATAAAGAAATTATTGTATAAATCTGCATTAACAAAATTTATATTTCTTCTAATATTCCATCCACCTTATGTTTTGCATGATTATATTATTAACCAAAGTTTTCCTTACATTATGCATTAGTGGGTGGAAGCGTATGGCACCCACCAGATGTGAGAATCTTGATGTCTGATATTAAACTTTTTTTATAAAATAATGCACGAATACAAGCATTCGGTTCTTTATGATCCTTGTTCAATAAAAATGGAAACAAAGGAACGTGACCCATCACTTTTCTTTTAATTTTGCATGGGATAATTACGAATAAGAATCATCGAATAATAGCTGATAATGTGATATATTAAATAACTAGAATATGAACATTTGAAACAAGTGTTCCAGCCTCAATCTTTATTGAAGCTTCTTGGAAACTCCAAAAGAAGTAAGAAATTAATAAAAATTACATTTTATGGTTGCTTTCCACATCCTCAACCTATACATACTTCTTTCAAAGAAGTAAGAAATTTGCCTCCCCACACATGAAGGGTAGTATTAGAATATCTAATATTAAACCATGCATTGAGCTAATAGTTTAAGCTTTTAAAATAATTTCTTGCTTCATCCATTCATGGTCACCTGCTGAAAATCTGCAACTACAGCCAAACACTCTCTTAAGAAAGCAACACACGATAAAAGGGCGAGAAAATGCTTGCGGACATTAATATTCCCGAAGAGCCCCATTTTCATTTTGCCATTCTCGAATCCATTAGGTATCATCTTCTTGAAAATTAAATCTACATTGACGATGATGTGTACTGTCGAAACTCTAGCTTTGTTGGGTTTATTAAATTGTGTCTCAAGTTTGAGCTGAGTATAAAACTTTAAAGGATTTTGATTTGTTCAAAATTCGATATGTCTAATCATCCTGTCACAAAAGAGATCGAACAATACAACATACATAATAAAGAAATAGATTGAATATTAGGTTTATGTAATTTGATCAGTGTGGCCTATATCTATGAAAAGAGTAGTAAAGAATTTCAGTATAAGTCAAGCGATCTATGAAAATTACAACTACACTCAACTTAATCAAATACTCTTAATGTTTCTTAACATCAATTACATATGATGAATCATACAATAGTGCTTTCATAAAGATTCCCCACTACCAAGCACTCAAACGGCGCTTCAATGGCCACACGAAAACCAAAGACCAAGAACAATATAAATAGCCAAGAAAGAAATTCAATGGCTGTTGACACCTAGTTTAGGATTTTTATTTTTTATATAATAAAATGGAGGATAATAAATAAAATAAAATGTCATTTAGAAAATCATGTCTAGGGCATGCATTTTTATTAACATTTTTTATTGAATGTTATTTTATTGATTGTGCACCCGCATGATCACCATTTGCATGTTAGTAGTTTAGGTTTAAATTAATCAACATTGCCTGCTAAATATTTTTGAAATTAAAATAAAAGGTACCGAAAGGGCGTTAGACTAATCTAGCGTAATCATGTCCCCCGGACTTATTGAATCTCTGGTTCGCAAAAATAAAGTATTCTCCCATACTTTATTTGGGTTTCTAATCAACCCTAATTGATTAGTGGCGGCTCCAAATTGAATAGAATTGCATGTTTAAATATATTAATTTCAAGTCGCGATTGGTAGGACCTGGGAGGGTCCGCGCCAAGTCTTCAGACTTAGTAATCCATTAACCTAAACTTCTAGGATTGCCCCTGAAAATTTAGGTCGCGACAATGGCCAACTTTAACGAAAATGGCCACAAGAAAACCAAAGACTATGAACAATATAATAGCCCAGAAAGAAATTCAGTGGCCAACTTTAACGAGAAAAGAAAAAGAAATCCACCGGAAGTTGGGATTTCGGTCAACCCAAATCGTGAAGTTTTGTCCTAAAGATATTATAACAGTAAGAGGCTCTTCCTGGGAAAAGTACTTAGGTTCTCCTGGAACACAAGGTAATTAACTACTCAAATCAATCACGGCATGCCATCCTGATTTGCGTGACTTGGTACATGGTCCTAGCAAAATACCTAAGAATCTTTCTAAAATCAATGCTTATTAGGAAATCCGTTTTGAGCAATTCACGTTGTCAATTTGTTGCTTAACTTTGCTTTGCTTAAGCAAACAAATCATCAAGGCGGAAAAATCTAAAAGGAAAATGTAAAAATTAATATACAAATGACGAAGATGAACTCCAAAGGAAATGAAATCGGAACACTAAATGGATAGTTTCTACAACATAAATTGCCTGATTGACTTCTCATTGATCAAAACATGTCTTTGGAGTCTGCATGATTAAAGGACCAATTGTTCATCGCAACTCCAAAAACCAATATCCAATATGGGAAAGGGGATTGGAGTTCGAAAATCCACCTCAGCATCCACATTGACCTCTCCCTTTCTCCTCTTCGTCCTGGTCACCAAACCATCATCGCCGGGCGTGGATGGTGAGCTATGCTCGGCAGAAAAACGCTTGCGGCTTACCCTGACAGGCTCGTACTCGGCCGCGCCGATGAGGTGAGGGAAGTTGACCTTGGCCTTGGACCCCTTCATCTTAAAAGCTGCCCGGTCATAGGCCAAGGCCGCATCCTCGGGTGTCTCGTAAGTCCCGAGCCAAATCCTTGCCCCGTTCTTTTTGGGGTCCCTTATCTCCGCCGCCTATTTTCCCCATGGCCGCCTCCTCACTCCTCTATAATGTGTCTTCTCGACTGGCACTTGTACCTCCGGCTCCACCATCTCTAGTTTCTTCTCCGTCACTGAACCAATGCTGTTATAATCAACGGTCATCACTTCGACATTAAGTTCTTGATTTGAAGCCAGACCAATGCTGTTGTAATCAATGGTCGCCACTTCAAAATCAAGTTCTTGATTCGTAGTTGAAGGCATTGTCCACCCAGAATTGATCGCGTCGCACATAGCGCCGTATACCAACATGTCCTCTGCATTGTCAACTTTTAAGGGCAGTTCGCTCCAACTCTCCATCAGTAAGAGATTGCTGAAGCTTGAACTCCTTGAGTACATGTTTGCAGGAGTTGGTGCATAAAAATTTGTGTCGACGCTATCATCATCGCCTTCAAAAAGATGCTCACAAATGGATTTCAGAGCATCGAATCGATCGGTCTCAAATGGACTGAAGATTTCCTGAAGCATTTTTGTTTCTGGCTAGAATTTGTAGGTTTGAGATGACTGAATGTGGAAGATCGAAGGGATGATTTGGTTTCTGAAATAAGAGTCAAGAGCTGAAAAGAACATTAAAGTGGGAGCTATATATATTGGTTGAGCTTTACCGCTTGGGTGGTGGAAGACTTAAGATAGATTTCGGATGGAGCTTCTAAGAAACTGGATTTGCTGCTGACTCATGAGATGATCAACACATGTTTCAAATGCTCAATTAGACTTTTTTTAATTAAGAAAGACATAAATTGATACGTTTTTGTTATCCGTACTGAATTAAAAAGCTAAAGCATGGGGAACGCTCCCTTTAATTTATTGGGGAAGGACACTGATATTTCTTTTGGTAGGAGAAAGGACCCTGATATTGGCGCATGCTTTTGTATCTAAATTGTGATTTTTAGATCTGATGCGCGGGTGCCGTATAGATCCAATCACATTTTTTTTTTGTGCTTGTAAATTCATAAAAGTTGGTAAGCGCTCCAGAAGGCCTAAGTCGCAAAAATGCAAAAGTCCTAAAACTTGCCGAATTGGTACAATAAATCCCTTCCCTTAACTCTACCCGATTTGGCTAATTAAGAAACCCGACGTGGCTGTTGCTATTATTCTCTTTTTCTACGTGATTGTTAACTTTAACTTAAGTATGAACCATTGCCTAAAATGACATCGTTAAAAAAGTGCAACTAAATTCTTAAACTTTCAAAACAGTACAATCAAATCATAAGACTTACTAAATTTGTGCAATGAAATCCCTCCCATAACTCTGCCCGATTTGGCTAATTAAAAATGCCAATATTGGTGTTTTTATTATTAGTTTTTCTACGTGACTATTAACTTTAACTCAAGTATGAACCAATGTCTAAAATAATATCGTTAATTTCCCAAATCACAACCTTGCTTGAATTATCATTTTTCATCGCCCCCTTCTTGGTGAAGGCGTTGGCCAAATTGTGGATGAGAGGTGTGGGAGAGGGAGACTGGAGCTTAGTAAGTTTTCCTCGCTAGGGACTATCTAGGGGAGGGAAAATTGTCCAAAACATCCTAAACTTATTGGACTTTTGCCAATTCAGTTATAAATCTTTCAATTTTACCAATTCAGTCATAAACATTTTCATTTCTTATCAATTGAGTCTATCCGACCAGTTCTGGCTGAAAATTATTGACATGGCTAGCACTTACGTGGTGCTTTTTAATAATTTTTTTATAATTTTGATTTTTTTTTTTTTACTTTTGGGGGGGGTTTGGGTTAGGGTCGCGAGGGTTATCGGCCGACCATTGCTAGCTAGAGTTGAGGGTCGACGACCCTTGCCAGCCACAAGAGAGGGCTAGCCGATCACCACCTCACTAGGCTTGGGTAGGGCCGCGATGCCCTCGACAGATTTGGCAAGGCGAGGACCGCCTCGCCTTGCCAAATCCGACAAGGGTGTTGTGGCCCTTGCGAGTCCTCATTTTCATGCAGTGAGGGCGTGATGGTAAAAATTATTAAAATATTATTAAAAAGCGCCACATCAGCGCTGATTAACCATGTCGGTAATTTTCAGCTAAAATTAATCGGATGAACTCAATTGATAACAAGTAAAATAGTTTAGGATTGAATTGGCAAAATTGAAATATTTAAGACTAAAGCAAAAATACAATAGGTTTAAGACTTTTGAACGATTTTCCCATGGGATGAAGAGCTGCTGCTGCCTATGTTGTTGATAAAGTTACAATCACGAGAGTCGAAGTCAGATTGGTCTAGGCTTCGGCTTGTGCTTGAGTAGAGCAAAGGAGATTTCATAGCTCGCAACCATGGCCATTTGCGCTTCGTCAAGCTCGATCATGACTGCTCGAGTTTCATCGAGCTTGTGGAGCAATGGAGATTTGGAGCTCGAGGCCATGGCAGCTGGAGCTTTCTGGGCTTGCACCCATGGTCACTTGACAGTAATTATGATAATCCAACAACGTACATTCACTAAATCAGAAAATGATAATGTGACAAAGCTTTAAACTAATGGCGTGTAATGATGGATCATATTCGACTCCATCAAGACTCTTGAAGTCCAATTGTACGTGTTTCTAGATGGTCGGAGCCTCGTTCAAAGACACACGAAGAACACCTTCTTTTGGCTTTGCTCCTCTCCATCTAATCCTAAGTCTAAGACACGACTCGCAGGCACAAAGTCAACCTCGTGTGCGATGCGTGGCAACGTTTGACCTGCGTCGTTTATTGATACTCATGCGTACGCGCAAAAACATGCATCTGAAAGATGTAGTTTGTGGATTGCATTCTGTACTCATTTCATACTTAGACATATGTAAAGTCCTCGTGAGTCAAGTTCACCGACCAAACTAGAGTTGCAGGGCTGAAAACTTTCATGTAGAAAGTATGCATAAAGCAGCATTTGCAATTAGAGCTTAGACTTCGCATGCTGTCTTATCGCTTCACAATGATCCAAGAAATTGTCATTATAAATCAAGACTTTTTATTTGGAAAATTCTCAATCTAGGACCATAGAAAAGGTACGACAGATTTACAAAAATATGGTAAAGGTTCAGATCTTTAAATTTTCTTTTGATTACGGTTTTGTTGCTCATTCAATGTCACATCGTTACAATTCACTGTGATTTTTAGTTATGATTCATCGGAAAAAGTTATTGTATAAGGAAATTAATGTATAGATTTACGTTATCAAAATATGTATTTATTCTAAATATTTTTTCCACCTTATGTTTTGCATGATTGTATATTAACCAAAAATTTCCTCACATTAACGGCACCCACCAGATACGAGGATCTTGATATTTGATATTATACTCTTTTTATGTAATAACGCATGCCTGTACTTTATGCTCCTTGTTCAAAATAAAGGAACGTCACCCATCACTTCTCTTTTATTTTTGCATAGTATAATTATGAATTAGACTACATTGATTTATAGCTGATAAAATATGTCATATAAAATAACTAGAATATCAACATTTGAAACATGTGTTCCAGTGTGAAGCTTCTTGAAAACTCCAAAATAAATAAATTAAGAAAAAGTACATTTTATGGTTGCTTTGATCCACGTCCTCAACCTATATCATATGTACTTCTCTTGCTCCGTCCACTCATGGTCACCCACCGAAATTATGCAACCAAACACGCGCTCAAGAAAACGACACACAAGGAACGGGGAAGAAAATGCCTGCGGACATTAATTTTTCAGAAGACCCCCACTTTCATTTTGACATTCTGGATTCCATTCACTATCATCTTCTTGAATATGACATCAACATTGACAATAACATATACCGTCAGAGCTCGAGCTTTGCTAATTTTGCTAAATTGTGTTTCAAATTTGAGCCGTGTATGAGATTTTAGAGGATTTTGGTTCAATATGCCCATTTATCTATATTAAATTTGGATTTTCTTGGGCGTTTTTTTTTTCTCTTTTTGGAGATAATTCTTCAAGGTTTGACCGAAGAAGAGGAATTTGACAAAGTGCTCCACGTGGACTCCTTTAACCGTACAAAAAGAGGAGATCACAAATCCTATCCTATATTATCTATTTTAAGTATGGGGTCAAAAAGTGTCCAGAAAGGAGTGAAAATAAAAGTTTTGCTTTTTGGGTTAAAAAAGTAGAGAACCTCCGGAGTACCCTTTCTTTGGCCGTGCGGATGTGCTTGGACGCGTGGATTTTCCGTCAACTTGACATTCAAATTGAATTGTTTATTTATAAATTCTGTGGATTTTGACTTAATTTAGGTGAGTAGAACATTTAAGCTTGTAAATGATTGAAACTCCAATTCTTCAATTACATTATATTACTTGATGTCGACTTCACTATGTAGTAGGTATAAATACTTTGAAGCGAATCACGTAAATTTATGATATTTTAGGTGATTGTGAATAGTCCAGTGCGAGACACACTATACTTAAGGTGGGTCCCTTTATCAACAGCTTGGTTTCGAGATGGCAGGACAGGTTGATAATTGCGTCATCAACGGTATGGTGTAGAAGGGGCCTACGAATAAGGCGGAAGAGAGGCGCTATGGAGGGAGTGAGGAGGAGTTCGTGGGGCAAATACACGATGGAGATAAGATATCCCAAGAAGAGTAGGGGCCTCAAATTTGGCTTGGGGTTTTATATGTAAACAGTATAGAATCAAATACACGAATGAACTAAACTGACATGCCGGAAAGTGTATCCTTAAAGTCGTTACGGGACTACTTAAACCGACAAAGAAAAAAGTTAGTGATGTGGTGTGGCTGACACTGATTAGATCACCAATTTTGTAATTTTGAAATCAAAATTGGCCAAAAAGATTACATTGAAAGATTGTCAAAAGGTTGAGTACTAAATTTATCAAATTGGAAAGTTTATTACCAAATTGACTAAACTATAATTGGTTTAAGACTTTTTTGAATAATTTTCTCGAAAATGGACTTTGTTAGATCTTTTGGGGGAAAAGTGCCAAAAAAGTCCTAAATCTTTTGACTTTATGCCGATTTAGTCCTAAACCTTTTTTTGGTGCTGATTTAGTCCTAAACCTTTTTACGTTGTGCCGATTCAGTCCTTTCCGGCCAATTTTGGCCGGATTTTGCTGACTGGACGCCGGCCGGCTGACGTGGCTTGATCGGCGCTGATGTGTACAATTTTAATAATATTTTAATATTTTTAAATATTTTTTTATTTTATTTTTTCTCTTTTTATTCTTTTCTTTTATTCTTTTTCTTTTTTTCTTGTCATCTTCTTCCTTCAGCCCGTCGCCGAGCCGGGCGACCGGCCGAGGCGACGGCCGGCGAGGGCGACCTCGCGGGCCACCTCGCCCGCGGCCACCGGCGAGGTGGCCGGCGAGGCTCGCCCGCCGGATCTGGCGAGGATCGAGCCTCGCCCATGGCCGGCGAGGCTCGACCTCGCCAGATCCGCTCGCCACCCAGCCGCGAGGGGCTCGGCCGGGCGGGCGAGGCTCGGCCTCGCCGGATCTGGCGAGGGTCGAGCCTCACCCATGGCCGGCGAGGGCGAGCCCCGCCAGCGGCGCGAGGCCAGCTGCCTCGGAGAACCCAGAATCACAAACCCCCACCCCCGACGAATCACCGCCGCGGGAGAAACAGCGAAAATCCGGGCCGGAGCCGCGCGATCGAAGACACCCCGAGCTCCCGTAAACCCTAGAGACGACGACGATGATGAGCGGAGGAGGGAGGAAATTTCTAGGGCAAGATTGGGATCGGAGAACAGAGCCGGGAGGAGTCCACTGGCCTCACGCCGAGCTGGCGGGCTCACCTCGCCGGCCATGGGCGAGGCTCGACCCTCGCCATCCGACGAGGGCGAGCCTTGCCACCCAGGCCGCGAGGGCGGCCTCGCGCCGGGCGGGCGAGCGAGGCCGCCCTCGCGGCCACTGGCGAGGTGGCCGGCGAGGTCGACCTCGCCGGCTGTCGCCTCTGGCCGGTCGCCGAGCTCCGGCGACCGGGCTGGAGGAAGAAGATGAGAAGGAAAAAAAGAAAAAGAAAAAAGAAAAAGAAAATAAAAATATTTAAAAATATTTAAAAATATTAAAATATTATTAAAATTTGTACACGCGGCGCCGATCAGGCCACGTTAGCCGGTCGGCGTCCAGTCAGCAAAATCTGGCCAAAATTGGCCGGAAATGACTAAATTGGCACAACATAAAAAGGTTTAGGACTAAATCGGCACCAAAAAAATGTTTAGGACTAAATCGGCACAAAGGCAAAAGGTTTAGGACTTTTTTGGCACTTTTCCCGATCTTTTGGTGTCATGTCTTTCTATTTCCTTTTAGTTATCTCCTTCTATCTTTTTACATTGATCTAAATAAGAAACATGTGAAAAAACATGTATATTACTGTGTTTGTATTATAAAGAAGAATTCATAAGGCTTCACCAAATGACTATTTAAGGTCAAAAGATCAATCAAGGTTGTGACAATCAAAGGGAGATATGACTATGCACAATCAAAAGAAGAGATGGAGAATACCACTTAGATATTTAAGAGATATTCTCCATATCTCTAATAGATCTATTAATCTTACAGAGAATTCATGTAATATTTAATAACCTCACATATTGCGAGTTAACTGGCAAATACTCTTCTCACGGTATTATACGCAACTATTACACTATATCGATCTCTGCAATTTGGCGTCATAATTTGAGTGAGGCATTTTATACATCTCTCGACCGTATGTATGCGATCGCTATCAAACGACCGAATGGCAATTTTGGATAATGTTGTGAAGCAAAAGGGTCGTTTTACTTATTGTTATTTGATTCTTCCATTCAATAGGTCAGCAGGGGACTGCTTAAGCTTTGGCCTTTAGGTTGTTGACGATCTGTCGCTTGGACTAGGCGAATAAAGGCATTAAACTACTCCACAGAGGATTATTTGGTATGCTATTTTAGCAGATAGGAGAAATTTCATGGGTGACTAGATATTATTTTAAGCACATGTTTTCCATGATAAATAATTTGACCCACTTGCTTACTTTCTGTCTGGCTGCTATGAACAACTCTACTCTTGGAATTCCACTCTTTTCGTTCTGGGTCAATTCTACATATATTTTACAAATTTGGAAACCATCAACTCTGTCATGTTCTTTACAGCTACTGTATTTTTCTTTGACCAGTACTCTATAAAGAAAGCTAAGTACGATGAATTAGCACCTCGGTTTATATCAACTTTTTTATTTTTATTTTTATGGTAACAATGCTTGAGTAAGATCAAGTTTGTTTGAATTGATAAAGAATATGTCATTTGATATTTTAAAGCAATTACAAATTTACAAGCGGAAGAGGTGCTCCAAAAGAAATTGTTGTCGAATCAGGAAGTTCTTAGGTACTCTCAGAACACGAGTTCTATGCCCGCTCGAGTGAATCACCCCATGCCAAAAGGATGCACGAGATCCAACTGTAGGCCTTTTACTCTGATATTGAATTCAAGTTGAGCATCCGATGAATTGTGTTCTAAACTCTTAGATTGTTTGAGAGCAACGAATTTGTACATCAAATCTCGACTGTCTGGACATAGCCGTAGCCGATGAACCATGTACGTGTAATCTGCCGCCAATTATGATGGTCTTTATTCCCTACCCTACACTGTTTCTTTTGGTATCTTGACAAAACTCAAACATTGATGGGGATCTCATTTCGTTAGATTAATGCATGATTATGACTCATCGAGGCATTGAGAGCAAGAGAATGAAGCCAGGAGGAGAGGATAGGACATTGGAGTTCACTCTGATGTGGGTGGTTGCCGCCGTTTGCGCGGTAATTGACGCGATCGAGCAGTTCCTCCACTAGACTGTTTTGCATAAACTTTTTCTCCTTTTTTCTCTTACGTCGTTGCCTTATTTGCTTCAGTCCTTTTACGCTTTTTAGAAGTTCGCTTTGTGAGCACACGAAGAGACTATTTGCTTGGAAATAGAACGTTCATCATACGAACTGGTATGTGAATTCTTATGGTTATTATTATGTTTACATCACACACAGAAACCGCAGGAGAAACATGGAATTGGTCTTTACAAGTTGAGAAATTCCAAATTCTTCAGCAACTGCTTCTGTAAATAGACGCATCTTGTGTGGGTTAGTGATATATGTTGACACTACACTAGCCAGAGGAGAGACCAGTGAATGAAAAAAAGGTTTATGAAATTAACTTTTTTTTCAATCTCTTATCTATCTTTGTTGTTCCTTAAGTTAGGATCAAAATTTCAACCAGAAAAAACAGAGTAAGGATAAAGATAAATGGCCTGATTGAGTGTTCATTGATCAAGACAATGTCTTTGCAGTTTGCATAATCAAAATAAGTACCGCTGGTCCCCACTCAATAAATTCATATCTAATATGGGAAAGGGGATCGGACTCCACCTCAACAGCCACGTCAACCTCCCTCTTTCTCCTCTTCATTCTCATCATCGAGGCGTCATCGCTGGACGTGGACAGCAAGCTAGGCTCAGCGGACCTACGTTTGGGTCTGACTCTGACGGGATCGTACTCAGCCAAGCCAATGAGGTGAGGGAAGTTGAGCTTGGCCTTGGACCCCCTCATCTTAAAAGCAGCCCGGTCGTAGGCCAATGCCGCATCCCCCGGCATCTCGTATGTCCCGAGCCAAATCCTTGTTCCGTTCTTTTTAGGGTCCCCAATCTCATTTGCTTATTTTCCCAACTGCCACCTCCTCACCCCTCTATAGTGCATCTTCTCGACCACCACTTGTACCTCACGCTCTACTGTCTCTGGTTTCTGCCCCGTCACTTGACCAATACCATTGTAATCAATGGTCGTCACTTCAAAATCAAGTAATTGATTCGAAGCAGAAGACATCGTCCACCCGAAATTGAGTGCATCTCGCAAAGCGCCGTACACAAACATGTCCTCTGAGTCATTGATTTTGAGGGACAATTCGCTCCAACTCTCCGTCAGGAAAAGACTGTTGAAGCTTGAACTCCTTCAGTATATGCTCGCAGGAGTTAGTGCCCAAAACGTTGCGTTGACACCATCGTCATCATGTTCAAAAAGATGCTCACAAATGGATTTCAAAACATCAAATCGATCAGTCTCAAAGGGACTGATGATTTCCTGAAGCATTTTGGTTTCTGGCTAGAATCTGTAGCTTTGAGATGACTGAATGTGGAAGATTGAAGGGATGATCAGGGATGGAACCTAAGCGAAACTGCATTTTGTTGACGACTGATGAAATTCTCTACACGTTTCAAATGCTTAATTTGTCTTCTTTAATCATGACGAGACGTGAGGCACGATCCGTTTTATCCTGTTTGGGAAGGACAATGACGTTTGCGGATGCTTTCATATATAAATTAAGGTTTTTAGATCTGATGTGTGGGTGCCAGAAAGATCCGATCACATATGCATGTGATAACTAGAAAATTGCAGAATTATATTGTTTGAATTCAAATATATGATTTTTTTTTTTTTGTGCTTGTCAGTTTCTTAAGTGTTGGTAAGGGTAAAAAAACTATCAGTAAGAAAAAGGAATGTATATGTTAGAAATCATAAAATTTATCATGAAACTCAATTAAGTTTTCAAATTTTCAGATATTGGAACTGGCAAAATTCTATCAATCAAGTGCCTCTATTAATTCCTCAAGTTATGCTAGCAAAAAATGCTTATGGGCTTTTCTTTTTGTTATTTTCTCCTCTTACATAAGGAAAATAATTCAAAAAGTCCTGAACTTATTATTTGTCAGCCAATTCAATCATAAATCTTTCAACTGAGCTAATTTAGTCATAAACCTTTGACTATGTCACTTTAGCTCTAAACTGTTTGACAATTTGTCAATTTAGCTCTAAATATTTTAATGATTTGCCAATTAAGTCATTCTCGATAATTTTAACTGAGAATCATTAACGTTGCGATCTATGTTGACATAGACCATTTTTGCTATTTCCTTCCAAAATTTAGCAATTAAAAAGAAAATTTACAAAAATTATTCACGTTAGTGTCGGCCATGTCACATGAGATAGTCAGCGTCATTAGACCATTTTGTTAGCAATTTCTGATCAAGATTAGTCAAAATGACTAAATTAACAAATTATCAAAAGGTATAAGACTAAATTTGCAAATATGTGAAAATGTTTGGACAAAATTGGCAAACCTTCAAAAGGTTTATAATTAAATTGGTCAAACTTCAAAAGGTTTATAATTAAATTAGTCAAATTGAAATATTTATGACTGAATTGACACAAATATAATAAGTTTAAGACTTTTTTTCTCCACATATTGATATATGATTTTTTCGCTTAATGAGGATGCGACATGTATTCACTTTCATAGACTGTTTTCTTCTATATAATGAAGAGAACATCTCCAACTTCCAAACGACAGTGAGAATGCCAACTCCGATCTGGTTGGCTGGAAATCTGACGTGGCAATTTTTTATTATTTTTTGAAGCTAATGTGGCTTGTCAGAGAGTATAGTCAACATTTAAATAACAAAATGATGTCGTTTGGTGTTTCTCCCCCAATTCAAAATCCTAAATCCCCAAATTGAGAGAAAGAGAAGATAAGCCAACTGCGATGGGCCAGTAGCCATCCTCAACGGCCCCCGCGCTTGGCGGCCATGGCTCGACCCCGACCCCAACCCCAACAACGGCCACTCGGCGGCCAAGTCGAAGGCCATGATTTGGCTGGTGCTCAGGGAGGCCGTTGACGAGTGCTTGGCCTACGTCTTCCAAGACCTAGGCTCCGGCAACTTGAGTTGGTGCTCCCTCGTGTGCCGCCACTAGCTCACGATCGAAGGCTAGAGCCACTAGAGGCTCACCCTCCATGCCCACTCGGAGCTGCTGGATGCAGTCCCGGCTCGAAGAATTTGAGGATGTTGAAGCTAGTGAAATGTTACCGAGATTGGGACATTGTGCTACTACGACGAAGGCTGAGCGACGGAGGCCGAGTGACGTTGACCGGCGTTGGGCGAGGATTGGACCAAAAAACCCTAATTTCAATCCCAAAAAAAAAAAAAAACCCAAATGAGTTGTGCAACGTCGTTTTCTCGAGGCCATCCACTTAAGACGGCAAAACGATGTCGTTTTCTTAAGGAGGACGGAAAACAATGTCGTTTTCTTAAGGAGGACGGAAAACAATGTCGTTTAAAGGCCTTGTCGATTTTTTTTTTAAAATATAAAAGCCACGTAATCATTTTGGCCGGAATCTCTCGCTGGTAGCACCAAAGTGATCATTTTTCCTCCGATTTGGCACTTAAGTGATTCGACGGAAACTTTTGGTACCAAAATGAGTGCCGTACACAACTTATGGCACTAATAGTGTACTTCTCCCCCAAAACTCTGCATGCCGGCATGTCATACCAGCACCGCCCGGAGTGGATGCCACGTACTTCAATTCCCGAACACCTTATCCAACTAATTCAATTGAAAACAAACGTGGGATCGTATATAAATCCCTGAGGCAGGCACCATCTGCAACATTGAATATCGATCAATCGATCGATCTCTCGTGGATTGGTCGACTTTCACACGATCATCGGTCGTCGATTGCATCGAATCATGGAAGTTCTTGTGTCATCAGCACTGTTTTTCGTCGCTCTTCACTTGGTTTCAGCAGCAGTCCAAGCTGGAGGGCTGCTCGGGATGGTGCCGATAGAAGAGTACGGGCTGTCGTTCCAGTAATACCAGCAGAGTTGCCCCCAATTCGAGGCCGTCGTGGGCAGTAAGGTGAAGGAATGGATCAAGAAGGACTATACATTAGCGCCTACCCTAATGAGGCTGCATTTCCATGACTGCGTTGTTAGGGTACGTAGTTTGTCCAACTGCTATCCATTTTGATTGCTATCAAGAAAGTGAATGATTGAATTTCCAGGCCCCATTTAACTTGATTATTATGGTTGATTTGTATAGGGATGTGACATGTCAATATTGTTGAACCATGAGGGGAACGAGTGCTGATATTGTCTTGAATTCCACAAAATTCAATTGGGAAATCTAGGAAGGCTTGAAGATTTTGAACTATTTGTTTCCTAATATATTTCCTAGATTTGGGTTTTAAATTTGATAATATCTTTATGGTGGAATTCCTTTCCTACTAGGTTTAGGAAAGTGGGGAGATCTATTTATTTCAGCATTGTACCTTGTACTCTTGAAAAACGCTCAAATAAGAAATCGTCTCTCTCTCCCGTGGACGTAGGCGGATCTTTCGCCGAACCACGTAAATCTCCGTGTTCTTAATTATTCTTGTTTACTTTTCTCATCTAATTAGGGTGTTCTTCCGCACAACAATTGGTATCAGAGCAATCCAGGTTCTTCATTCCTGTATTGCGACTTCTAACTAGATGGGTGGAAAAGGTTCAACCATTCGATTTGAGATTGAACGATTCACTGGGAAGAATAGTTTTACACTATGGCGGAGAAGGATGAAGGATCTGTTGATTCAACAAGGTTTATCAAAGGTTCTTCTGGGAAGATCAAACAAGCCGAACACCATCACTGATGATGATTGGGCTGACATGGAGGAGAGGGCGTGTAGCGCAATCCGATTGAACCTATCGGATGAGGCCCTTCAATATGTAGCAGAAATCGAATCTGCTCCGGAGGTATGGCTCAAACTCGAAAGCATTTATATGACGAAATCTCTTACGAACAAGTTGTTCTTGAAGAAGAGATTGTATTCACTTCAGATGAGTGAAGGAGGAGATCTATTGGAACACCTTAACGTGTTCAATAAGATGATTAGTGAAATTATAAGCTTGGAGGTAAAGTTTGAGGATGAAGACATAGCGCTTCTACTACTGGCATCGTTGCCGGATTCGTTTTTGACCACTTGGTGAATACGCTCCTTTATGGCAAGGAAACCCTGGAGATCGGAGAGGTGACTGCTGCCCTAATTTCAAACGACACTGAAAAGGGCAAGTAGTTCAAAATCTTCGGGAGAGGGACTCTTTGCAAAGGAGAAAACAATCAAGGAAGAGGAAGATCAATGGATCGAGGATCGAGCGGTAGGGGTCGATCAAAATCCAAGGGAAGGTTCAAAGGAAGATGCTACGAGTGTAATCAGGAAGGGCATACCAAGAGATTCTGTCCAAATAAGAACGAGAAAAAGAAGAAGAGCTCGGATGAGGCAAGTATAGCCAACAGCATTGAGACCAATGATGGGGACGTCTTGTCCATATCGTCGGGGAAGGACACCTTTGAAGATTCGTGGATCATGGACTCCGGATGCACTTTTCACATGTGTCCTCATCGAGAAGCCTTCGATGAGTACAAGTCATATGATGGTGGTTCAGTTCTCATGGGTAATGATACTTCGTGCAAGACTATGGGCGTTGAACCGTGAAAATCAAGATGTTTGATGGCATGATTAGAACCTTGCGGGCGTACATCATGTTTCGGGTCTAAGGAAGAATTTGATCTCATTGGGAGCACTTGAATCCAATGGATGCAAGTACACGGCTCAAGGTGGAGTCTTGAAGGTGATTAAGGGAGCTTTGGTTGTTCTTAAGGGACAGAGGCACGAGAACCTATATCGACTTATAGGAACCACAGTGCAAGGTGGAGCATCTGTGTCCACGGATGCTAGCATGGAGATAGATAACACCTATCTATGGCATATGTGTCTCGGGCATATGGGAGAAAGAGGATTGATGGAGCTTCACAAGAGGAATGCACTCAAAGGTATAAAAACATGCAAATTAGATTTCTGCAAATTTTGTGTGTTTGGAAAACAATGCAGAGTACGGTTCAATGCTGCAACTCATACAAGCAAGGGCGTGCTCGAATATGTACACACGGATGTATGGGGTCCTTCACCGGTAAAGTCAAAAGGAGGGAAGGAATACTTCGTGACATTCATTGACGATTTCTCTCGCAAAGTTTGGGTCTACTTCATGCGACACAAAAGTGAAGGTTTTGAAAAGTTCAAAGAATGGAAAGCTGAAGTTGAGACTTCAACGGGGAAGAAGGTTAAGTGTTTGAGATCGGACAATGGAGGAGAGTACAAATCGACACCATTCATGGAGCTTTGCAAGAATGAAGGGATTAAATGTCACTTCACAGTTCTGGATACTCCCCAACAGAATGGCGTAGTGGAAAGGATGAACCGGACCTTATTAGAGAGAGCTCGAAGCATGAGGCTACATGCGGGACTGAGCAAGGAGTTTTGGGCAGAAGCTGTTTGCATGGCATCTTATCTTGTGAATCGGTCTCCATCAACTGCAATTAAATGCAAAATTCTTGAAGAGGTATGGACTGGTAAAATTGTCGATTATTCTAATTTAAGAATATGTTGTCCTGCTTTTGTACATGTGCAGAGCTCGAAACGCTCGAAGTTGGATCCAAAATCAAAACAATGCATATTTCTCGATTACGAGAAAGGAGTGAAAGGCTACAAATTATGGGATCCAAGTGAGAAGAAAATTCTGACGAGCAGGGATGTTATATTCGATGAATCTGCAATGTTGAAGTCAAGCTGTGTGCCACGCACGGCTGCTGAAGAGGAGAGTGATAAATCTATCGTTAAGGTGGAGCTTGAAACCAGAGAATCTATAGAGAATGGCGAGTCATCCGATGAAGCTTCGGAAGTCAAAGAAATGGTAGAAGTTCCTCGTACCATTGCGACGGGTCGAGGAAGGCGCACTCCCAAAGCACCGGAGAGGTACGGTTTTGAGGATATGGTTGCTTATGCTCTTACCGTAGGCTCTGGCGATCCAAGCTCCTACCATGAAGCTTTAAAAAGTGATCACAAAGAAAAGTGGATGACCGCAATGATGGAGGAGATGGAATCGTTACAAAAGAATGAGACATGGGAACTTGTGAAGAAGCCCAAGGATCAAAATGTCATTGGTTGCAAATGGGTTCTTCGAAGAAAGGAAGCAGCAACAGAGAAAGAGCAAGAGAGATACAAGGCTAGACTTGTTGCTAAGGGCTATGCACAGAAGGAGGGAATTGATTACAACGAGATATTTTCCCCAGTTGTAAAACACACATCAATTCGTGTTTTACTAGCTATGGTAGCCATGTATGACTTGGAGCTTGAGCAGCTAGATGTGAAGACGGCATTCCTTCATGGTGACTTAGAGGAGAAAATCTATATGGAGCAGCCCGAAGGCTTCAAGGTGGAAGGGAAAGAGGATCATGTTTGTTTGCTCAAGAGATCACTTTATGGTTTGAAGCAATCTCCAAGGCAATGGAATAAAAGGTTTGATTCTTTTATGCTTCGTATTGGCTACATGAGGAGTGTGCATGATTCTTGTGTCTACTACAAAGTTTTGGATGATAAGTCGCTTATTCTGTTGATGCTCTATGTTGATGACATGTTGATTGCTGCAAGAAAAATGAGAGACATTATTTCCCTAAAGTCTCAGTTAAGTAGTGAGTTTGATATGAAGGATCTTGGTGCTGCAAAGAGGATCCTTGGCATGGAAATCTTTCGAGATAGACATGCAAGTAAGCTTTGGGTGAATCAAAAGAAGTATGTTGAGAAGGTCTTGGAGCGGTTCAACATGGGTAAAGCTAAACTGGTTAGTACACCCTTAGCAAATCACTTCAAATTATCTGAGAAACAATGCCCTATTTCACATGAGGAAGTTGTAAAGATGTCTCGAGTACCCTATGCCAGCGCAGTAGGGAGCCTCATGTATGCTATGGTTTGTAGCAGACCGGATTTGGCTCATGCGGTGAGTCTCGTTAGCCGATACATGAGCAATTCGGGTAAGGAGCATTGGGAAGTTGTTAAGTGGATCTTTCGTTATTTGGCTAGAACTATTGGAATGGGTTTAATGTTCAGTTCCAAGGGAGGATCAATTGATTTAGCAGGTTATTTCATGGAAGGCAATGCTTCAACCTACTGTAGCATTGTCTACAACTGAAGCTGAGTATATGGCAGTAACTGAGGCTGCGAAGGAGGGAATATGGCTAACTGGTTTGGTCACAAAGTTGGGTATAAAGCAAGAAAGTGCTACATTATATTGCGATAGCCAAAGCGAAAAATGTCTCGCGAATAATCAAGTGTTCCATTCTAGAATGAAACACATTGAAGTTCGGTACCACAAAATTCGAGAATTTATGGAGAATGGTAGCATTGCTTTGAAGAAAATCCATACTAAAGATAATCCCGCAGATATGCTCACAAAGACGGTTACTATAGAGAAGTTCAAGTCCTGCAGGGACTTGATTTCTCTCACTCATCATTGAAGTTGATGGAGGCCGCACCGATCCAAAAGGGCGTACCTTGCGAAGGTACGGTGGAGGGAGAGATATATTCGTTGTCTTGGTTCAAGTGGAGGCTTGTGGTTTATTCAAGCCAAAGGTGGAGATTTGCTGATATTGTCTTGAATTCCACAAAATTCAATTGGGAAATCTAGGAAGGCTTGAAGATTTTGAACTATTTGTTTCCTAATATATTTCCTAGATTTGGGTTTTAAATTTGATAATATCTTTATGGTGGAATTCATTTCCTACTAGGTTTAGGAAAGTGGGGAGATCTATTTATTTCAGCATTGTACCTTGTACTCTTGAAAAACGCTCAAATAAGAAATCGTCTCTCTCTCTCCCGTGGACGTAGGCGGATCTTTCGCCGAACCACGTAAATCTTCATGTTCTTAATTATTCTTGTTTACTTTTCTCATCTAGTTAGGTGTTCTTCCGCACAACAACGAGAAGAGCGCTGAAGTGAGCAAGACCCTTAGGGGTTCGAGATAATCGACGACATAAAGACGGAGCTTGAGAAGAGCTGCCCGAGGACAACATCATGCACCGACATCCTAACTGCAGCCGCGAGGGATGCCACTGTTTCAGCCAGCGGGCCATACTGGATGGTGCCGTACGGACGCAAGGACGGGAGAGTCTCCGTCGCCGGGGAGGCCGACAAGGTGCCGATGGGCCACGAGAACATCACGTCGCTCCTCCAGCTCTTCCAATCCCAAGGATTAAATGTCCTTGACTTGGTTGTTCTCTCAGGCGAACTTCTTTTATTACTTCTATTTTCAAAAATCAATGAATAAAAAAAAAAAATATATATATATATATATATATATATATATATATTAAAATCTAAAACACTATGTTCCATTTACTCACAGATGAAAGTGAGATGAAATTTGATTATTTATTATTTATATTGCAACGTTAGTCTCAAGGGTGATTTTCGAATGGATGTAAGGAATAATTTATGAAATTTTGCGGTACATTTTTATCATTATTTTTCTTTCTTCTTGATTTTTGCATTTCATAATAAAGTCGTAAAAACTGTTACAATCTCGGCGTAGGCGCGCACACGATAGGGCGAAGCGCCTGCAGGCCTGTCCAATCACGGCTCTACAACTACAAGTCCACCGGAAAGCCCGACCCGACCCGATCCTAGACCCGCAGTACGCCAACTACCTGAAGCGGAAGTGCCAGCGGGCATCGGAGTACGTGGACCTCGACAGGACGACGCCGAGAGCCTTCGACAACGCGTACTACAAGAACCTGCAGAGGAAGATGGGCCTCCTCTCCACCGACCAGTACCTCTGCTCCGACTCCCGGACGGGGCCGCTCGTGGCGGCGCTCGCCACCCAGCCCGACGTCTTCAACTACCAGTTCGGCGTTTCCATGGCCAAGCTCGGCAACGTCCAGGTGCTCACCGGCGACGAAGGCGAGGTCCGCACCGACTGCAACGCCGGCAATCGCTACTAATTATTTTTCCAAATTTATTCGAATTTGTCTATTATAATGACTTTTTTCCACCCCTCGAAAGAGCTGACGTCAAAGCGGATGATTGTCACCGAATCATGTTCTTCGTTGAACATCTGTCGCTTGGACTAGGGTAATAAAGGGATTAAACTACTCCACGAAGGATTATTTTTTAATTTGTTATTTTGGCAGTTCGGAGAAATTTCATGGGTAATTAGATAATATTTTAAGCACATGATTTCCATGATAAATAATTTGACCCACTTTTTATTACACCCCCAACTCTACAAGCATGGGGTGATACTGCCGTTTTCCACCCAAAAGACGCTGTTTTCAACTCCCGGAAATCCCAATTCATGTCACTTTAGCGAGCAACCATAGTTCATCATACCATAGTTAAAGAGTAGTGAGCAACCATAGTTCATCTCTTCTAAATAATCAAGCAACTACTATGCATGTATATGATGTGATACTAGAAACTCATAATCCAAACTCAAAATATAAAATATATATCAAATTACATATGAGTTGTTTCACTCCAACAAAGCTTTGTACAAATTAAAAATACTCATTTAAATCTACCATCATAACTCTAATATCAATGGTTAAGTCCATTGATTAAGCTTTATCAAATCATACGTCAGTAGTCCATCCATTGATGACACAACATCATATAACATACCCTCTTGACAAGGTCTCCACCTACAAAACTAGTGAGTTGGCTTAAAAAGATATCCTAAATTGATATGCAACCCACGAACCCTTCACTGGGTTCACAATCATATTAAGTATCAAACGATCACCCTCTATTATCAGAAATTCGATCCAATATATATTTTACAAACCAAATAAATAACATTTTCGCAACATAGCTAATCTGCTAGAAATATCCTCTGTAAAGCATTTCTCATATCATTTAGAAATTTTTTGATAAACTAGTTTGCAACATTATACGTATATATAAACTTCCACATTACCTTGCATAACACATTTTTCTAGAACATTCATAAATAACCAATAATTATTATGACTTTTTATGTAATAATAATGCCATTTCGTAATTCATACTATGCATAATCTATATTACTTTTAGAATATGAATGGTACAAACTAAAAAAAAAGATAGTATCACTTACTTAGGAAAAGCCAAAAACTAACTTATGGTAGTTACTCGAGCCGACGCACTCAAATTTCTATAAGTAATTGAAAAGTCATATAAAAAAAACTGAGGAATGCATTTTGCAATTAATAGCTCGGCTAAGATATGCTTATTAGCCAATAAAACGACACTAATGTGCTAAGAAAGAAATTTATTTATAGCAAACATTCATCTATTACCTTAATTGTATTATCTACTACGCATAACTCGAACACAAAGCTTCATAAATTCGGTTCAATCAAATTGTATTTCAAAATCAAATTTTGTCAAACCCCACAACTCCACAACACACATAATGATCATTTCCATATAATTCTAAAACTCAATAGCTCCTTAGTCTAACGTGACAACTCAAAATTGACATAACTTTGAATTTGTGTCCTAGCTTCGAATATTATTCTGGACAGACGAAAAATAGGCTCGGACACCTATGAAGCACCACAATTCGCCGTTGATACGGCATCGTCTACATGCACAAGCCATTTCTCTTTTCTCCCTTTTGCCTTCATTTTCTCGCTTTTCCTGTTCAAAGGACGAAGCCCTTATTCCTTTAATGCAGTTCTCGGTCGTCCTTTTTAACTGATGCCGCCTGCTTTCTTTCTTTCTTTCTTTATTTTGACCCTTGACTCTTTGACTGGTCAACTCCCTAGACTATTACACTTCGCACTTTCTGTCTGGCCGCAATGAAGGACTCGACTCTTGGAATTCCACTCTTTTCTTTCCGGGTCAATTATATATATTGTACAAATTTAGAAACCAACAGCTCTGTCACATTCTTGTTAGTTTTAGATAATAATCTTGGACCATATAACCAATGCAATTGATGGAAAGTCTTCTTTGAGTGCAAAACTGTACTTTATAAAGAAAGTAAACTACCACGAGCCAACACCTCAGTCTATATCGACTTTTCTTTTTATGATAACAATGCTTGACTAAGGCCAAGTTTGTTTGAATTGATAAAGGATATGTAACTTGATGTCTTGAAGCAATTATGAATGTACAAGCTTTGACCCAACAATAGCCAGAGCAGAAAACAGTGAATGGAAAAGGGTTTTATGAATGCGGTTAGGGCTTGAGAATAATCAAGATCATATCGCCTGTGACTTGAGCTTTTCTTTACATTTCTCTGACTATACCTCATGACTAGGATTTCTTCAGCAGTAACATTGATTGCACGTCGCACCACAGGCTGGATTTCTCCGTCGGTGAAAGATTGCTCAAGCTTAAACACTAAACTGATAGTTTATGGAAGATGAGTTGCCTGATTGACTTTACATTGATCAATACAATATCTTTGCAGTTTGCACAATCACAATATCAACCGTTCATCCCCATTAAACCAATCCATATCCAATATGGGAAAGGATATAGGACTTCCAAAATCCACCTCAGCATCCATGTCGACCTCTCTCTTTCTCCTCTTCATTCTTGTCGTTCATGTCGACCTCTCTCCTTCTCCTCTTCGTTCTTGTCGTTGAGTCATCATCGCTGGACATGGACGGCGAGCTAGGCTTGGTGGACTGACGCTTGGATCTGACCCTGACAGGGTCATACTCGGCCAAGCCAATGAGATGAGGAAAGTTGAGCTTGGCCTTGGACCCCCTCATCTTAAAAGCGGCCCGGTCATAGGCCAATGCCGCATCCTCGGGCGTTTCATATGTCCCGAGCCAAATCCTTGCCCCATTCTTCTTGGGGTCCCTCATCTCCGCCGCGTATTTTCCCCATGGCCGCCTCCTTACCCCTCTATAGTGTTTCTTCTCAACCGGCAGTTGTACTTCGCACTCCACCATCTCCCGTTTCTCCTTTGTCGCCAGACCAATGCTGTTGAAATCACTGGTGGTTGCTTCAAAATCAAGTTCTCGATTCAAAGATGAAGGCATGGTCCACCCGGAACTGAGGGCATCGCACAGAGCACCGTACACCAACATGTCCTCTGAATCGTTGACTTTTAGGGGCAGTTCACTCCAACTCTCCTCCAGTAAAAGATTGCTGAAGCTTGAATTCCTTGAGCACATGCTGGCAGTAGTCAGTGCATGAATTGGTGCATAAATTGTTGCGTCGATACCACCATCATCATCTCCAAGGAGATGCTCACAACTGGATTTAAAAGTATCAAATCGATCTGTCTCAAAAGGACTGAAAATTTCTTGAAGCATTTTGGTTTCTGGCTAGAGTTTAAAGCTTTGGGAGCACTGAAATCGAAGGGATGAGATGGTTTCTGGAGTAAGAGTGGAGCTGAAAAGACCATGAAAGATGGAGCTATATATACAGGTTGAGCTTGACTGCTTTATTGGCAGAAGATCGAAGGGATGATTTTGGATGGAGCTTCTGAGAAAGTGCATTTGGTGAAGACTAATGAGATTATCAACACATGCTTCAAATGCTCAATTAGACTTTTTTTTTTTTTTATCGTGAAAGGAATAAATTGATATTTTTTTATTATCCGTTTGAATTAAAAAAAAAAAAAACCAAGCATGGGTCACTCTTCGCCTTTTTTTATTGGGGAAGGACAACGATGTTTGCATACATTTTGTATCTAAATTAAAGTTTTTAGATCTGATGGTTGTTCCCTATAAATCGAATCTCATATCCACGTGATAAAAAATAATTGCAGGATTGTATTGTTGCAGGTTCAAGTATAAGGATTTTTTTTTTCTTTTTCGCGTTAGTATATTTCGGTAATTGTAAGTGAGTGTTGAAGAGATTGAAGAGATATTTGTAATAAAAAAAAAATTATTTACAGGCAACTATATTATGAAAAGTTTATTGTAACCTATAGGTACTTATATGCAATTATAACTTTTTATTAGAATTTATAATGATGGCGTGATATTTTTTTACGAGAAACTTCGTTTTAATTTGTTTTGCATGTATAACCGGACGTTCAAAATAATTTTTGGTCCGTATCATCCATGGAATCGTTTGAAGATGCGTCAAGAAAAACAGATTCACCATCAACAAAAATTTTATCTACCCATAAATTAGAAAAAGAAAATGATTTACGCTTTTATAAAAACGAAATTCAATTTTCAAACTCTACCTTGACCTCTCTCCAGCCGCCAAGGGTCTCATTGCCAGAGCCTGTGACCTAAAGACCGTAGCGCCCAAATGGGAGGCCTCAACCTCGGCCTCTACGTCCACTCCCCGAACCTTGATAGGCGACCTAGCACCCTGGTGCTTGGATCCAAGACTCCAGGATCGAAACCGTGACCTCCAGAGTTTGAATCACGCAAATCTTTGATGCCCGGATACATGACCTCAACACATGGACTCCGGAACTGAGCATCAAACCTAGGACCACAAGCCATACACCTTGGCCCTGGGGGCCAACACTCGAGACCTAGGCTCAGTACTTGACCCCAGCGATGGAGCTCAAATACTTGAGTGTAAACCTATGAACCTCTGGTAGTTCTAGACTTTGACACCCGACTTGAGACAATGAGGATTATGAATCGAATTCTAGCCCCTTGAACGTGGATTTTGTACAGGGTCACTATCCTCCATCAAGTCTCTGAGGTTACAGTTTTGGCATCAAGGTCCTAGTTTCAACTCTAGGTGCCTAGGTGCCATGTTCAAGTCGTAATCTTAGGCCCTGGATCTAGTTGTTGGGTCGTTTCAAACCCTCGTAAATCCTTGGGTAAACTTCCAAGGTCGAGGATTAGGGCCTCTAGATCCAACCTTCGGTCCTAGGCCCAACCCAATATCCCAAATCTAGGCATTGTCCTAAATCCAAGCACTAGTCCTGAGTCTAAAGGCTCTTGTCATTGTGCATTTAAATATGGTGTATCGTTCAAAAAGCTTGTCTAAAGTTTTCTAGTATCTAAATGAAAAGAAGAAAAAGAGTTCTACCTTATTGGAAAAGTCCAACCGAGATTACTTCATTTTTCCTAAGAGTACTTAATGAAATAGTGTTGATAAGACCAAGATGTACATGTTGGCATCACACCAATTTTGGGCATTATGGGGACTAATCCAAGTATTGTTGACTATTTTCATGTACCAAAATCGATAGGCATGCAGGGAAAATTATCCAAAAAGTCATAAACTTATTGCATTTTTGTCAATTTAGTCTTAAATCTTTTAATTTTGTCAATTGAGTTCTAAACTTTTTTACTTTTTCACTAGTTGAATTCATCCAGCCAATTATGACTGGAAATTATTGATCGACGTGGCACTTTTATAATGATATTTTTATTTTTTTATTTTTTTATTTTTTTTATTTGTTTGGTTTTGGAGTTAGGGCTAGCGAAGGTGGCCAGCTTACCCTCATCGGCCATAGGTGAGGGTTGACAACCCTTGCCAACCACAAGCAGGGGCTAGTTGACCCTTATTGGCGTTGGCGAGTCGCGCCCCTCTCCTAGCCATGGGAGGGGCGCAACCTCTATCACCCAAGGCCAGTGAGGGTTGGCTGGCCATGCTCATTGGCTCTAAAAAATCAAAACAAAAGAAAAAAAAAAAAAAAAAAAAATTAAAAAGATTATTAAAAAAATGTCCATATTAGCACTGGCCATCTAGGTTAGTAATTTTTGGCAAAAATTGGTTGAATGGACTAAATTGGTAGAATGTGAAAAAGTTTAGGATTTAAATGGCAAAGTTGAAAGGTTTATAATTAAATTGACAAAAGTACAATAGGTTTAGGATTTTTGGGAAAATTCTCCCTAGACATGTTTCATCTCTCAAGTATGCTAACATAAGAGCTAATGATCTATCATTAGAATTATTGTTACCTAAATAGTAAGCCATTGATTGATCTATCATTAGTAATATTATTATGTAATTAGTGAGGTTTATACGATGTGAATGTCAGTTTTTCACTCTCTTCATGTGTACGAAACAAGGGTCTTTTTACGATGAAGTTAGTGACTGAATAGGCCTTTGGTTTTTTTTTTTGACAAACTCTATGGAAATGGAATAGAGGTACCAATTGATCTTTCTGTGAGATAAATTGCGGATTGACTTTTAAATGTCTTTGCAATTTGCACAATCAAGACAAAAAGTGTTCGTCCATGCTCAACAAGACAATATCCAATGCAGGAAAGGGCATTAGACTTCCAAATTCACCTCTCTCTTTCTCCTCTTCACCACCGCTGGATGTGGATGGCGAGTTAGGCTCAGTGGACCAAACATTCAGCTGACCTTGATAGGCTTGTACTTGGCTAAGCCAACGAGGCAAGGGCTGTTGAGCTTTGGCCTTGGACCCCCTCATCTTAAAAGTAGCCTGACTATAGGCCAATGTTGCATCCTTAGATGTCTCGTAAGTCCCAAGCCAAATCCTCACGCCGTTCTTCTTGCGGTCCCTTATCTCCATTGCGTAATTTCCCTGTGGTCGTCTCCTCACTCCCTTGTAACGGGTTCTCTCAACTAATGCTTGTACCTCATGCTCCGCCATCTCTGGTTTCTTCTTTGTTGCCGGGCCAATGCTGTTATAATCAATGATCATCACTTTGAAATCAAGTTCTTGGTTTGAAGCCTGACGAATGTTGTTATAGTCAACGGTCGTCACTTCCAAATCAAGTTCTTGATTTGAAGCCAACGGCATTGTCCACCCGGAATTAAGCACATCGCATAAAGCTCCGTACACCAACATGTCCTCTGAGTCGTCAACTTTTAGGGGCAGTTTGTTCCGACTCTCCATTAATAATAGATTGCCGAAGCTCAACTCCTTGTGTACGTGTCTGTAGGAGTTGCTGCAGAAGATGTTACGTTGACACTATCATCATCATCTTCAAGAAGATACTCACAAATGGATTTCAAAACATCGGATTGATTAGGCCCTCTTGAAGCATTCTCGTTTTGGCTAAAATTTGTAGCTTTGTGGTCACTGATTTTGGAAGATTGAAGGGATGTTTTGGTTTTGGAAAAGTGAAGAGTTGAAAAGACCAGCAAAGTGGGAGCTATAGGTAGGTTGAGCTTGACTGCTTGGCTAGTGGTGATTTCAACATAAATGATTTAATTCTTAGCTCCCATTTATGTTAGATCAAGTTTCTGGAAAAGGGCGTGTTTCAAATGTTCAATAAGACTTTTTAATCACGAAAGACATGAATTAATATTTTTTATTATCCATTTTAAATTAAAAACCAAAGCATGGGGTGCGCTCCTTTTTATTTTATTGGGGAAGGACAATAATGTGCGCATGCATGTGTATATAAAGTAACATTTTTAGATCTGATGTGTCGTGCCGTACAGGTCCAATCACATGCGCATGTGATAAAAAGAAAACTGTAGAGCTGTATTATTCTGTCTTCAAATGTATATATATATATATATATATATATATATATATATATATATATATATATATTTTTTTTTTTTTTTAGTGCTATTAAGTTTCAGTAAGGGTTAGTGGCTGTCCAAAGGTTATTGAAAAATATAAGGATAAGTGTACCAAAATTTTTAAAAATTATTAAAAATATGGTTGAGTTATTAAACGTTCGAAATGTGCAAATTCAATTTTAAAACTTACAATTTTTTTTTTTTTTTTTTGGCAATTCAGAACCACCGTACAACCGGCAATCGGCGACGTAAACCCGTAGAAGTATTAGCGCAGGGTTCTACCACCCATGACACCCCACTTAAGTTGCGCAACGTGACGAGTAGGGGAATCGAACCCTGGCCTTTCGTGTGGCTAGTGTGTACTCTAACTAACTCGCCCACTACAGGGTGTGTAAACTTACAGTTTTTTTTCTTTTTCAGTTTTAAAAACTTATAGTTGATACGAGTAAATCTCTATTTTTTTTGTAAAAAATCTCTCTTAACTCCATCCAATTTAATCAAGGGAAAATATTAATAGGGATTTTTATTACTTTTTCTCTCGAATGTTTGTTAATTTTAACTTGAATGAGGATTAATGTCTAAAATGACATCATTTTGGCTTAAACCATAGCCGGGTTTGGAACTTCTCCAATAAAAAGGGTAATTGTCGATTAATCTATAGCAACGAAGTTTTTGCTTCTCTTTTCCTGTGTACAAACCGTAATGGAATGGGATAAAAACACTAAATTGTAGTTTCCACGATCAAAACAAAAATTGTTCATCCACACTCAATAAGCCCACATCTAGAATGTGAAAGGGGATTGGACTTCGAAAATCCACCTTAGCATCTACATTAACCTCTCTCTTTCTCCTCTTCGTCCCTGTCAGAAAGCTTTCACCACTAGACGTGGACGGCGAGCTAGGCTCGGCAGACCGACGTTTCAGGCTGACCCTGATGGGCTCGTAGTCAGTGGAGCCGATGAGGTGTGGGAAGTTGAGCTTGGCCTTGCACCCCTCATCTTAAAAGCTGCCTGGTCATAGGCCAATGCCGCGTCCTCGGGCGTCTCATAAGTGCCAAGCCAAACCCTTGCTCCGTTTTTCTTGGGGTCCCTCATTTCTGCTGCGTATTTTCCCCACGGCCGCCTCCTCACTCCTCTATAATGCGTCTTCTTGACCGGCACTTGTACCTCACGCTCCACTGTCTCTTGTTTCTCCTTTGTCGCCAGACCAACGCTGTTATAATCAATGGTCGTCACTTCGAAATCCAGTTCTAGGCTTGAAGCCAGAGGCACTGTCCACCCTGAATTGAGCGCATCTTGTAAAGCGCTGTACACCACCATGTCCTCCGAGTCATCGACTTTTAGGGGCAGCTCGCTCCAACTCTCCATCAGTAAAAGATTGCTGAAGCTTGAACACCTCCTGCACATGTTTGCTGGAGTTTGTGTAGAAAATGCTGCGTTGACAGCATCATCATCATCATCTTCTTCAAGAAGATGCTGACAGATGGATTTCAAAGCATCGCATGGATCGGTCTCAAAGGGACCGAAGATTCCCTGAAGCATTTTCGCTTTGGGCTAGAATTTGCAGCTTTGAGATCACTGAATGTGGAAGATTGAAGGGATGATTTGGTTTCTGAAGGAGTGAAATTGAAAAGACCATGAGAGAGAGAGCGTTATATAGGTTGAGCTACATTTTGGATGGAGCTTCTGGGAAAGTGCCATGTAGTCATCGATGACATATGACTGATGACTGATGAGATTCTCAACACGTGTTTCAAATGCTCACTTAGACTTCTTTATTCAGGAGAGACACAACGTGATATACTTTATTCTTATCCTTTTCTGAATTGAAAAGCCAAAGCAAGGGGCACGTTCCTCCTTTTTTGAGGAGGCAAGGATAGTGGCTCTTTAGATCTGAAGGGTTGCTTCATGGATCCAATGACTGACGCTTGAGAAGAAAGAAAACTTTGGTGGCACGGAAACGTACAGGATGTGGTGGAAAAACGAAAGAAGAAAACGAGAAGCGCTGATCATGGAAAAATTACAGATGAAGTATAGGAGATGACTCGAGTGCTTTGAGCATTGTAGTAGTGACATGATATTGTAAGAAATGTCATTTTCCTCTGTTCATCGAAAAATGTTTCTCCATTTTTATTTTTATTTTATATCTTTTGAAAGTAAAAAGATGGATCGGAAATTTTTTTTTCCTTTCTGAATCTACAAAAAAATATAACAAGGCGTAAATTACCATAAAGGATTTATGTCTCTTAAGGATTGAAATTTTCAATATTTAAAATCCGGACTTGACCTCCCCACCAACGTGATTATCATCATTATCTGGAGCACGAATATAGGGCCCGAGAACCTAGCTTAGCACTTTGGGGTAAGACTCGACTTCAAACCTTATGCTTAGGATTCGGACCTCGCCTGGCCAAGCTCGATTGACTGTTGTACTGACAAAAGGAGGTCCCAAACACGTCAGTGGCAACAATCGGCGATGAAAGACTTTGAAAATCAAGTTGAGCATTTCACGATTATCAGCCATTTGATCCGCAATGGCTAAGATGGGATCACAGGTCGCGAATGGTGAACGAATTAGCAACCGTAACCTGTGAGACTTCGTCAACAGTGATTGGCGCCCAAACAAAGGCTTTGGACACGAATCCAAGCTCTTCGGATATTCATGACAAAGAAGACAGAGAAGAACAGGTGCTTCTCTGGAGTAGCAGTCCGATGATGGCTGAGTCACCTTGGGCACGAAGATGAATCAGAAACGAGAAAGAACTCTTTTGGATGTCAGTCCTCTGAAAGAATTTTTTGGTGATGTCACTCAAAAAATACTCTCTAGAATGTCTCAACGGGTCTCTCTCCATTGTGCGAGCAACGACCAATGATAAGGTTGTGGCTGTCGGAGGTGGTGGCCGGGGCTGATCGGCAAAGGAGAGGGAATTAGAAAGTGGATTTTTGCTCAATTCTTATGTTTTTTGTGCATAGAAAATAATATCCTCAAGCATGCGGATGTCGACTACGCGAGTTGGACCAAAATGAATTATCATTTTGTTATTTGTTATTCGTTATCTATCTTTATTTATTTATTGTTCATCATTCCTTTTTGAGTTCTTTTGAGCACTATTTACTTATACTTCTTTTTTAACTTTTTACAATAACTTTTTGCTTAATTTGTCGAGTAAGATTTAAGAGTCAACAAAGCCATAACTGCTCCTTTGCTCGTCATGTGCACGTAGCCTAAATTCAACCAAGTATGATTAGTTGAGTGACTTGTCATGCTGACACATCTATCACTTTTTAGATTTAAATTTAAATCTGAAAATAAATAAAGAAAATCATCTTTAAATGTACTTGATCAATAATATTGATAAATATCAGGATAAAATATTTTGAAATAAATTTCTATAATCCTTCCAAAACACTTATATCTTTGAATTAATCTCATTGATTTTAAATTTGTAAAAACCATATAAAAATAAGAAAAAAAAAAAAACAGAAAACACCTCAGACTATGCCCAATGTAGCACATCTACCCCAAATTTATTTTGTAACATCAAAAACTTCAAATTTGTGCCCTTAGTACATATTTGATTTTTTCAGCCAAAAAGACATCATGAAGCCATAGGAGTGCAATGTCAACGTGGATTTTAGTGGTGTTCATTGGTGAAATCTTGGCGAGGGGTAAATGTATCCCATAGGTATAAGTTTAGGATTTATTGTATCACACAAAAAAAAAAATTACGGTAAATATGTTATAATGAGTCTAATTTGGGGTTTTATTCTCTAAAAATAAAGTAACTTTAAATATATTGGTTTATCCGTGTAGTTTGTGATGAAGTCAATACAAGAAATATATATTAAAACATGAATGATACCCAGATTTTGAAATATAACTTCTGGTTACTAATGTGATTAATGCATTATTTTTCAATTCAATTCAAAATTAGATCAAGATAATTTCAAGGAGAACTTAATTTATTCCTTGAATAAGCTTCACTTAATATTCACTAAATTTTAGACACTACAATAAAAGAATGAAAACTTTAATTCGAAACACACATGCTTATCCTTCAGTTAGTTTTATTTCCTAATTTTGAATTAGCTTTTGTACTTTAAAGAAAATTTATTTAGCAAACAACCAAAGTGAAACTAAGGTTTCTAAAAAAACCACGTATTTTTGAATTGGGGATATTTTTAAGATAAAAATAATGTTAAGTTGATGAGTTTTGGTTCATTAGTTTATTTTTCGACGATTAGTCAATTACACAAATTGAACCGACACTTATTAAGTCAACTATGAAATGTATTTGATACTTACAAAAGTACAAGGTCTTGGATAAAAAAAAAAAAAAACCTGAATCAGCCTAAAAGTTTCGAGTTCAAAGATTAAAGACTCCTCCCTCATCTCAAGTGTTTCCTAGTCCTGTAACTTATACGCGAATTGCACAATGTTTAGCCTCAACACTATTACACAATAAATTATCATTGGCACCTAAATTTGTGTCGATCAGTTAAGCATTCATTAAAAAAAAAGTAAGAAGAAGAAGAAATAGAGTTGTTAAGTCAGTCCGATTAGTCTTCAGCCGGCGACGGTTAGCGCTGCCATATCCGAGATTCTCGCTTCTTTGACCCATTCAAACCCACGAAATCTCAACAGAGAAATCCATCTTATCCAAGTTCAACTGACCAGAGTCCTTGAAGCCCCCTCAAAAACGGAAGAGCTCATCTCTCTCTCTCTCTGTGGCTAACTCTCGCTTCCTCTCGCTCTCCCTGGCGTCTCCGAAGAAGATGAAGATGCGAGCAAAAGAGAAGGTGAGATCCAGACATTACCATAACGTTCCATCCAGAGCCCTCAAGCGAGATGACGCCTATTTTTCGTTCGATCCGAAGACAGCCCGATGTTGTTCTGTATATCATCGGTTGCTTCATGAGTCATCAAATACGATTTTCTGAGATTTTATCTGTTAACTGCAACTGACATATTCTTTTCTTTTTATTTCCGGATGGTTTGCCTGCTGTCGTGGTTCTGCGGTGGGCGTCCTGAGGAAACGATTCGATCATTACGGTCCGATTTCTGTGCTCCGATCTCGTTTCCGCGGGTATGTCTCTATATACATTAGCTGTACATTTCGAGTTCTATGAATGAGATATCATTGAGTTAATAGAAAATCGAGATGGGTGGATGATGCTGACCAACGAGGGCGGCGATTATTTGGCAACACATGGAGGTGGTTGATAATCATGTTCTAGAGATTGGCGGTGGCCAATGATAAATTGTGCGATTTCCAGTTCGATATAAATTGTTGTTGAAATTTTAATTGTCTGAGATTGAAAATGAGTCATCAAGGTTTCTTGGTAATGATACGAAAATGATGAATAATAATAATAACAATTGCATGATAAAACCATAAATAAATAAATAAATGAAAAAGGGAGAAGAAGAGGATGGGTCCTATATTGGAAAACAGAATTAGAGTGCGTTCTTGGAGCAGTCGTCCTTCAAGATAGGCTCAATTAAGGTTCAATAATGAATTTTGGGCTTGAACAGTGTCGGAAAGTTTGGGCTTAACTTCATTAAAATATATTTGGGTTGAATTTGAATTTTAGGGAAATGGGTTAATTAGATTGAGGGGGCTTGATATTGAGGAGAATTAGAGGATGGGTTTTATATTGGAAAACAGAATTAGAGTGCGTTCTTGGAGCAGTCGTCCTTCAAGATAGGCTCGATTAAGGTTCAATAATGAATTTTGGGCTTGAACGGTGTCGGAAAGTTTGGGCTTAACTTCATTAAAATATATTTGGGCTGAATTTGAATTTTAGGGAAATGGGTTAATTAGATTGAGGGGGCTTGATATGAGAACCCTAACTTGTATCCATGGCCCATATCTAGAAATAAATAATAAATAATAAAATAAAATAAGAAAATTAGAAGTTTCATTTAGTTAGTGTACACATGGTTCAGGGTTTTAGTAGACACATTTGATATAGTTTAGTTTTAGAAGGTCAATCCTTTAGAAAAGAAATTGAAATCAATTCGAACTAAGCTCATGATAACAAGACTGTTAAATTCTTTGCCCATTTCTTATCGGGCTTTTTTTTTATTGCACTTCATTCGTTGGCTATCCTTTCACTACTATCTTTGAGTGAATCGATTGTAATTCTTGTATATTAATTTTTAATTGTGATTTTCCTGTTTTAATTGAATGGTTAGATTACATTTTAGGACCATAATAAATATAAAAACATTACATAGGACACTTATTGGACATAAACTTTAAGAGTAATGATTGAACAAAAAAAAAAAAAAAAACTGCATGTGATACTTAGTTAACAAATAATCAAGTTTTGGAATGGCACTAGTTAGTAAAGAAGTGTAATCAAGTCTAAGACTCTAGATTTCTAGTTATGTAGAAAGTGATGTGTACTCCAATATCTAACTTGGTTTCTAGTTGATCTCAACTCCTAATATAAAATTTTAGTTGGGTAAATCAAAATTTAATATCTCAACATTGTGCGAGGTAAGAATTTGGGAGAACTTGCACTGAACAAGGATTGTTGGTCCTAACTTGACATTACCTCTAAATCTATCCCTTTCCTCGAAGAAGGTGTTGTGTCAAATACACTTGATTTTCCAGTATACCTTACCTAATATAAAAAAAAAACTTTGAAAAAAAGTCTAATATATATGTAGATAATTTACATATTGGATATGTAATTTTCTAGTTATGGACTCTTAAATTTTATTTATTTTATTTAGAACTTATATTTCACCATCTAAAATTTGCAGTTAATTACCCTACAACTTTATTTTTCTGAATAATGTCGTTGGGTTTATTTCTTTAAATGTTGCACTCACGCAAAAGTAATCATTTTCTACAAGAAGTAAGTATCTAGGCGCTAGTCATTAAAGAAGAAGAAGAATTCAAATTCTATTGTTACTCGGCGAAAGTAACAGTACTATTACACAAGTAAAATGTCCGACAAATGATGCCGACACATCCGACGCATGGATTCTTTGTTGCACATTGATTGTCATATTAACCTAGTTCATAGTGTTACTTGTTTTTGCCATCTTCCTCTACCTCCCTAATGGACCTAATTACCCCATATTGAAAGTCGTGGGGCTGACTATGTTCAATATCAGTCATTGCATCCATCGTGACTAATTGAAATGCCGCCTCTTGGTGGTGAAATCAGAGATTTACGAAAACCTGTATTTCCGTGAAGTTGAGTGTTTCATCTACTATCATCGGGATCCAGTGCAATCCTTGGCATTAGAGCCAATCGTGCTACGGTTGGCCAATAGGCCTTGATAAAGGCGAAGATGACAATAGAGAGGCCTAAGGAGGCAGTGGTGTCGGAGGTGGATTATGAGTGGAGGTCCATAGGGATAGTGGTTGTTAGGGTGGGTCTGAGGATGCGAGGCACATACGTGTTTGGGCTGTGAAAGTAGGGCTATGATGGCATTGAAGCTCATTGTGACAACATGAAGGTTGTTTTTGCAAAGTTACGGGGGAGTGAAGCTTTAGTTTCCAGCAATAATTTAGTTGTTGGCTATAATCTTCCGTCGTGCTCTTATAACAATTTTGATTGAATCCATCCAAAGACCCAGCTTAGGAGCTGCTATTGATAGTAACATTTACGAGCCCACCTTTGAACTCTTATTGGCCATAATGTTCTTTTTATTTTTCATATAATTTAGTGATCCGTGATTTTTGAATGATATAAGAAATTCGCAAGTACTAAATATATATATCAAAATGGGACCGGGTTGTAACTTGCAAGCTATCTCATCTGTTGAGATTCACAAGTACTAAATTTTACTTTAAAAACTTAATTAAGTTATATATCGGGCAAAATACTAGCGATTTAAATAATATTTCAAATCTTAATTCATTGATATACATCAGACAAATGTTCAATTTAGTAAGCGTGATGCACTTCACGCAACGTATACTCATCTTCCATAATTAACAATTTCATATAACATTGGACTTTGTCTTAGAATATTCACTGCATTTTATAAATGCCACACAATCGTTTAACAATAAAGTAGAAGTGAAAAAAAAAAATCATAAACACTAAATTATAGATGGAAAAGAAAAAGATCTCTATGGGCAAAAATAGTACACGGCGATCTCATAAACCTTGACATCAATAGCAACAACTAAGAGTAGGGGTCGTGGATGGATCAAATCAACATCGATATAAAAGCACGACGAAAAATTATTGGACGAAAGATTATCGCCAATGACTAAGCTTTTCTCCCCTTTAAATTTTGCAAAAGCTACCCTCAAGTTGTTATGGTGTGCTTTAATGAGGCAATAGTACTTCTTCCACCACGACCCAAGCACGTAAATGCTTTGCATCCTCATACCCAATTCGATAGCCACTATCCTCACAAACCTCCACTCTTAATCCATGTCCTAAAACACTGCCTCCTCAGGCCTCTCCATCATATTCGCCTTTATAATAATCCTACCAAGAGCCCATAGCACGGATGGCTCCGTTGATGCCAATGCCAAGTGTTGCTCTCGTAGGTCTCTAGTTTTTCCACCAAGAGGGCAGCTTTCCAATCGGCCTTGGTGGATGTATTGACTGTGAAATTGGACACAGTCAGTCCAACGACTTTCAATATGGGGTATTCAGACCTAATAAGTAGGCAAAGGAAGATGGCAAAAACTAGTAATATCATGAAACAGATCATCACAACAGTCAATGCAATATTAAGAATTCATGCATTGGATGTGTGTAGTATCTATCCATTGGACATTCTACATTGTGACTGCGAATTGCAAAGGGGGCATGTTAGAAATAGGTGTGATGCGGAAAAGTTGGCAAACCAAAAGAATAATCATAAAGACAACTCATATCATAAGTACAGTTCTAGTTTTTTCATATGTCACATTCAACCATGCGGGGTTAATACCAATATTGGTACTGTGTAAGTCACCGCCGCGAAAATTATGGCAACTTAGATTATTAATAGGCAAGTTTTGTGCACATCACGACACACCGCTAATGAGAAGCAGAATTATTGTAAATGACGATAGGAAACAAATAGTATGGCATGACACAAAAAATGTATGCTAATCATGATGTTTGTTAGCCATTATGGCAATATGCGTTGTGTAATGCTTTTCGGCCATGAGGTCCGCTTACCAAATTCTTCCCATATGACACACTGCTCCTTGAAAGGCTATGGTGGCAAGTAAAATTGCGACGACCATAAAAAACTACATACCTTTCTATAGACAATTGTTTTATTGCCTCTCATTTAGTTGTCTGACACAAAAACGGTATTCCCTCTAGAGGTGGCCATGTTCTCCACAAATAAAAGTTACTTTTTGTTGTGAAATGATAAAGAAAGGTTATTCCTCTTTAGAAGTTCACAAAAAGGTAATTTTTATCTATGGAGGATATGGCCACCTCCGAGGGGGAATATCGTCCGCGTGTAGCACAACCAAATAAGAGGCAAATAAAACATAAATTAGTAGAAAGGTATGTAGTCTATGATGGTCGTCGCAATCTTACTTGCCACCATGGCATTTCAAGCGGCGATGAGTCCTCTTGGAGGCGTATGGTAGGAGGATTCTGTAGCCGAAAAACATTACAACACGGACATCGCCATAATGGTTTACTAGTATTATGATGAGCATACATCTTTTGTGTCATACAGTACCATTTGTATCCTATCATCATTTACAACAATTCCGCTTCTCATTAGCAGCATGTCGTTAACGCGATATGTACAAAACTTGCATATTAATAATCTGGGTAGCTATAATTTTCGCTGCGGTGACTTACACGGTACCAATATTGGTATTAACCCGACATGGTATAATGAATGCGACATATGAAAAGGCTGGAATTGCAGTTGTCATACGAGTTGGCTTTGTGATTATTTTTTTTGGTGTGCCAACTTTTTTGCTTCATTCAAAAATTGTGTTGCTAAAACCAAGATTTACATGTTGGCATTACACCTACTTTAGGCATTACGAGGATAAATCGAGGTATTGCTGATTATTTTTATGTACTGAAATCTTTATTGACAAACATGTAGGGAAAATTGTTCAAAAAGTCATAAACCTATTACTATTTTGTTAATTTAGTTCAAAACCTTTCAATTTTGCCAGCCACAAGTGAGGGCTAGCTGAACTTTGCCAACCCTAGGCGAGTCGCGCCCTCTCTATATATGGCCAGGCAAAAGTCCAAAAACCCAAAGAAAAATATTAATATCACAAAAACCCAAAACTAATACATTTTTGACAAATTTACCCAAAATTAATTTTTTAACAACAAAAACCCTAAACTAATACGTCATTGATAAATTTAACCTAAATGACTATAAAAAAAAAACTATAAACTAATACAATTATAATAAATTTACTCCAAACTAATTTTTTGACTACCAAAACCAAAATTGGTATATTGGTGACAAACATATCATCCTTTAAATTAGATTAATATAAAAAAAAAATACAAAACTAACACAACTACAACAAAAGAAGAGTAAAATCTCAAATTGTTATACTAGTCAAATCTTACATGTCATCAAACTCAAAAAATACGCACTTTTCTCTGGTCCATATGTCAAAATGCCTTACCTACCAAAGCTAATCTATTTCGACGAAGCATTACCCCGACCCATTATGTACACTTTGTTCTTCTCACTTACTTGAAACCACAGAGCATCTATTTTTGTTCTACCCCTGGACCCAATATATCTGGAACCACCCCTAAGTGCAGATTAACATCTCAAATTATAGCACACACCGCATCGACGCTTGGCTAGCTGATTTAATAGCACAGAAGGTCAACGTACCTGATTTTGAGACAATTGCAGTACTATTATGGCAGATATGGAAAGCCCGGAATCACTTTGTCTTTCGCCATCAACAAACCCACCCCCAACTAGCTTGTTGAAACAGCTCTCGCTTCTGCTCAACTCCATCTCAGAACTCAGCAACAGCAATCAAGTAAGTAAACGTCCTTGGCCAAACCCTAATCGCACCTGGATCCCACCGCAGCAAGGTATCATTAAGGTAAATCTTGACGAAGCCTTTCCTATAGCCAATCAAATGGGCGTGATCACCAGTATTGCTCGAGATCATACATGCTGAATGATTGGAGGCTTCACCCGGAGTGTTCCAGCAACATTTGCACTCGAGACGGAGATTCAAGCACTGTTATGCACCCTCAAGGACCTCTCAAAACAACGAAAAACTTGCTCCCACCTGTTGTTGGAGACTGATACCCTCATTCTCGTTGAAGTCATCAACCAGGACCGTCTGCCGCCATGGGAATGCCACGTCCTTTGCGCCGAAACTGAAGCTATGCTGTCTTGTTTCCAAAACCTCAAGTTGCAGCACTGTCGAAGAGATGCAAATGCCCTAGCCAACTGGTACGCGAAGGCCCACAGACATGGATTCCTCTCACCAAATTGGGCTACTAATCCACCTCAAGTTATGCTAGACATGCTTTGTAATGAAGCCCTACTAATGGGTTCTTCTTATTTCCCAACTTGAATAGAAATATATCCTTTTTCCGACCAAAAAAGAAAACTTAAGGGTTTGGGTTTGACGAGGTTGAGTGTTAACGCCAGCAAAACTTTATCTCCCATCTATTTTGTATTTTTTTTCTATGGAATCTCTCCATTTATTCAATCTGTCTTGCCACACAAAAACATTCTCTCTCCCCTCATGCTCCTTTCCATTGTGTCAATTACGAGTGGCGAACCTCCACATCTATTCCCGATTTTCGTGCAACCTTTTTCAGCTAGTGTACTGGCTAGTGGTTTAGGCCCAAGTTCCTCGACGAGTAATTTCCGCGCTTCTTCCTTTATCTAAAGGTTGGGTTTTAATCTCTTCACAATCCGTTGGAGAGCATTCTTTAGAGAAACGAGTTGTTAGGACCACCTTGAGTCCAGCTCCGTCATGAATTCCCACATCATGGAGTCTAAAATGCTTCCACGCATCATCAAGAAACAACACAATTATCCTTTCTTTCTTTCTAAACTCTCCGGCAACATCGCTGCTTATTTCTTTGCGTTGTGATTTGGCGACACAATGTTAACACCTAAATTTTGGCAGCCCGTTTATTTATTTAGTGCATAGAAAATTAAGGGTTAATTTTATCCCTATAAAAAATTAATTGCATTGCATATAGATTCAGGTGCATTTACATTTTTTGCATTTTATTGGATTGGTGGTGAATGGATTCGGATTAGTGGTTCTAAGCTTTAATTTGGCAGGCCGGACTAAGCCCACAAAGCAAGTAAATTGGCCCGAGCCCATTTTCGTTTAATGACAAAAATTACTTAAATGGAGATTTGAAATGATATTACGGTGGATTTTTGGAATTTAAGAAAATTGAGTTACAATCTTATCTTTAGGCGATAAAATCAGGAGATGTGAAAAAAAAAAGTGATATTGTGTGCAAGAAAGAAATCTTCGCCGGATGTTGATTTGAAAAGGAAATTAAAACCCTAATCTTCGGCCTATAAAAAGGTTTTTCGCGTAGGGTTTCGAGGGAGGCTACACATATTGATACACGGCCACAAGAGAATTGAGAGAAAAATCCCTTGTGCGCTATCCGAAGCTACTGCTGTCCATTATCTGCTGCCCAATATGTGCCCAATATCCTTAACGTCAGCAGCTTTCAGTCGCAGCTTCCAATGAGCGGCTCGAGATGGTTATCGGCGTTTCAAGCCCTCTCGATTTCCTGATTCTTTCACAGATTTCCCGGCGGACCTAACCCAACGCAAGCTGCTGCCCTTCATCACCGCCTCTGCTCGTGGCTACCTCTAGTGCCCGTGGTGCCGATCTTTTCCATGATCTGACGAGGTGCTGCTGTCTTGTTCCAGTCCCGCGACTATGTTCCTGACGTAAGCCCGACGCCGAGTAGAGCTGCTCCCGGTCAGCAGTGCGGATGAGCGACACTGTCCTTTGACCCGGCATCGAGACGGGTTGCTATTTCATCGATATCTGTCCCGGCGTTCTTGCATGACCAAGCCGATTTTGCCACAGAGCTATCTTCCCCGACGTGGGGTATAATAAGTTATATTTTATTTTCTTTTCTTTGAACAATTCGCTCGAGTTTTGTTGCAGCTATTCTACTTGATATCCACGGACCATAAGGGTAGGCAAGTCAAAAATTTGACTGTGGAGCTATGAAAGTCAAAGTTGAATATTCAAAGAATATTGTCACCAGAGTGACCAGAATTCGATCAAAAAGCCGAGGGATTTCTATAGTTACTGTGTGCATTCAGCAAGCCCGACGTCCACCAAGTCAAGCCGAAACACCGGCGGTAAGGAGATTCGAGGGTTTGGGGTCTAATTATTTAATCCTATATATTGCGTTGCTCCTTGCCGCGCATTTGTTTTGATTTTGCTGTCAACCGAGCACCACACCGTGAATTACCAGCTCGAGCAGCCCAAGCTGAGATGCCTTGCCGGCTTGCTTTGAAGCATAGTTGGTCATCACAAGCGGGCCACCGTTTGAAGACCAAATTTGGATGCAAATATTTGGAATAGGTAAAAATTTTGGCTATTTTAATTTCTGAAAATTTTGTTTCCTTATTTGATATATTCATTGGTGCACATGATGGAAATTCCCGATATGCCATGATATTCGCAACTCGAGTTTCGCAACGTGCATATGATTGATGGTCCAATTTCATGCTCGAAATACGACCTGCAATCGCACGGAAAAGTCACCAATCCAATCTCACGCTCGAGATATGATTCGTGACTTTGTTTGAAATTGGCCAATCCGATCTCATGCGCGAGATATGATTCGTCAATTTATTTCCAAAATACACATGGATGATACCTTGCCTGATTTGTTGCCGTGCTGTTCTTGATGTCTTATTTTGATTGCCCCGTAAAAGAAAGGAAAAATCCAAAAAAATCTGAATTAGATTAGGTTCGTTTTAGAATATTCATCGCTTTAGGGTTATCTTGCATGTTTAGAATAGGAACTTTATTTAATTCGAATTTTTGAAAAATGAAAATTAAAAAAAAAAAAAATGCATTTGTTTAGGATGTTAGTTTTTTCTTTAATTTAAGTTGCATGTGGCACTTTTTTAATTTCGAAATTAATAAAAAAAACATTTAAAAAAAACATCATGCATATGTCATGTAGAATTAGGGCATCTTTTATACGTCATTGCATATTAGGAGAAAATTGCATATTTCATTTTAAGTTTAGATTGATTTTTTAGATAGATTGCATCTTAAGTTAGAGATTGCTAAGTTAAGATTATATCTTAGTTTAAATTAGGATTAGCCTAACCTAATCCTTAATACAAATTGAATAGAATCTTAAGCTAGCTAGATAATCCTTGCATTTTTCTAATTTCGAATTTCATGGAAAATACAAAAGAAATTGTCTTAGAGTAAATCAATTTCATTCTTTAGGATAGATTGCATGCTTATATTTTATTTATGTCATATAATTTAAGTCATATTGTCATGTCATATGATTTCATGTTAGATTAGTAGCATGCATTGCATAAAGCATGATTCCCATCAAATAAAGTGAAAAGAAGAAGAAGAAATTGTGTGTTAATTAGAAATCATATCTAAGGCCGTTGATGTGAATTATGATCTAACAACGCAGATGCTTTCGTTGCTATGGGGTAAGTCCTGCAATTTGTTTATTGCTTTTCTTGTGTGTTAAATTGGTGGTTTGTGCACCCGCATGATTATATCACATGTTAGGAAAATAGATTTAAAATCAATTCAAGCTGCTTGCCAAACAAGGTACCGAAAGGGCGTTAGAGAAATCTAGCGTAACCAAGTCCTCGAACTCATAAATCTCTGGTTCGTAGGAGTAAAGTAAATCTCTCGTTACTTTACTTGGGTTTCTAAGCGATCCACCAAAAATAGATTAGTGGCGACTCCTAATTGAAAATCAATTACATGTTAAGAACTTGAACCTAAGTCGCGAATTGGTATGGGTTTGGAAGAGCCCGAGTTAAGTTTAGGCATAACAATCCATTAGCCAAACCCTAGGTGGTTCACACCCAAAAATTTGGGTCGCGACACACAACAATCGCAACTCTGTAATTAAATCAGAAGCTATAGAAATTGACATAAAAAGAAAATGAGGAATAATGAAAAGGACACAAGAAATTTACATGTGCCTTAATCCGAACATCAAAACCTACAATCACGGGAAAATCAACAAAAAAGGTTTCATCCACGAAAAACCAACAAAAATCTATTGATAAATTGGAGAATCTCAAAGTTACGGTCACTCATGATCAAGTATTTCATAGCCCTATAACTTACACCTAAACCCACAGCGTTTATCCTCAACATTAGTGCTCAACAAATTACTATTAACATCTTTTTGACCCAAAAAAATTACTATTAACATCTGAATTTTTGTAGATTAATAGAGCATATACATTAAAAAGAAGGGGGCGGGGGCGTTAGTTCGGTCCAATTATTCTTCAGCCCGTGACGGTTGGCGCAGCCATATCCGAGATTCTCTCTTCTTTGACCCATTCAAACCCACGAAATCTCAACAGAGAAACCTATCTTATCCAAGTTCAAATGACCATAGTACTTGAAGCCTCCCCAAAAACGGAAGAGCTCATCTCTCTCTCTCTCTCTCTCTCTCTCTCTGTGGCGTCCGAAGAAGATGGAGATGCGAGCAAAAGAACAGGTGCGACCCAAACACTTGTTATCTCGGTTCATCTTTGATCTAAATAAAATAAAATAAATAACGTCATCTTAATGTTCGCAGGAAATCTGACTGATATTGAAGCTTTTGTTCATGGTTTTGCCTGAATTCCCCATCGATGAGATGGTGTCAGATCCAAACATTACTATAACGTTGTAAACAGAACCCTCGCTCGATATCGCTAACGTCTGACGAGATGTCGCAGAGAAATATAGGTGAGATGACGCCTATTTTTGGTTCGATCCGAAGACAGCCCGGTGTCCTTTGTATGTCATTGGTTGCTTCCTTCATGAGTCATCAAATATCATTTTCCGAGATTTTATCTGTTACTGCAAGTGACATATTCTTTCTTGGGGTTGGCTAGCATGACCGTCCAATGCAGAATAACAGTGGAACGGTCAAAGGGTAGCCACTAATCCTTTTGAAGGAAACCGATAACCAGTTTTAATTTGTGACCCCATGTTTCCTTCTCTCTTTTTTTCTTTCTTTTTTTCTTTTTTTTGACTTCCATGGTTCCTTAAATACCAAAGTACAAATCAATAAATACTAGCAACAAGCTCAAATTTAGAGATAACATCAAAAGAAGGCCCACGAAATCAATTTTCTTAAATACGAGGAAAGAAAAAAAAACGAAATATAAATAATTACAAATAAAAAAATATTATAGTTTACTAAAATAATTGTTAATGTCATTACGGAAATCTATTGAATTTAAAAGATTAAAAAGCAATTGAAACATTAGCTTTGCAACTAATAACAAAATCATTGTAGAATGAAATAGCTCATCATTCCTTTCGCTCAAACCAAATTGCTCTTAAAGGACTCTCCCATAACCTAAAATTTAGACAATTGATATCAATTATGCATAAAACAAATGAAGCAAAGAAAAAAATCAAAATAAGAAGAATGAGCTAGTAGAGAATTCGAAAAAAAAAAAATAGTAGAGTAAAAATGCATTCGCCATATGAAAAAGCCAAGATAAGAATAATAGGAGTGCTAAAACTTTTTAGTTCTCTTGAATGCTACAAATTTGAAAACTTGATATCAATTCCAATTTATCTTGTTAGAAAATCTGACGTGGACACCAATTGTTCCACATGATTTTGCCTACACTGACATGGCCAATTTTTAATTATTATTATTTTTTTGAATTTTTTATTTTTATGCTATTTTTTAGGGCTAGCAAGGGTCATTGATGACCCTCATTAGTCACAACGGACCTAGGCAAGGCCGCAAGGGCCTTCAAAGCCATATGGGTGAGGGTTGCCTTGCCCTCGCCACGAAGGCCTTGGGTGAGGACATCACAGCCTCTCCGACCACTGACGATGCCACCCAAAGCTGGCAAAGGCATCACGACCTCACAGGCTATATAGGCTAGGCCGCAAGGGCCTTCGTAGCCGAGGATGAGGGTTTTGCAGCCTGCCATAAAGAATAAAAGAAAAATAGAAGTAAAATAAAAATTCAAAAATCTAAAATTAAAAATTTCATATATGATGATTTGTCGAAATTGGCACTTAAATAATCAATTTTACCTCAATGTGGCACTCAAGTGAGAGAAAAAAATTAGTACTCAAGTGAGCATCGTACGAAAATTTAGCATTCATACTGTTCTTACCCTTAAAAGTCATAAGAAGAAAACGATTTTTATTTCTTATTTAAAGAAACAAATTAAAGTGATAATCTTCAAGAAAAATGATTCAGTGTAGCCTTTTAATTTTGTCTCTAAAATTTGAGGTTGCAATAGGGAACATAGAAGTCAAGAAAATGAAAAAGAAGGAAATATGAAATCAACGATTAAACCGGTTAAGGAAGTCTCATGGTTTCCTCCAAAAGATATGTGGCTGGCCTTTGACCGTTCCACCGTCATTCTGCCGTGGGCGGTCACCCAAGCATTTTCCTTTATTTTATTTCCGAATTTTGTTTGTCGGCAGCGGTGGTTTCGCGGTGGGCGCCGGTGAGGAAAAGATTCGACAATTACGGCCTATTGCTGAGCTCCGATCTTATTTGCACTGGTGTGTCTCTATATACACAAGCTGTACATTTCGAATTCAATGAATGAGATATCGTTGAGTTACTAGGAAATCGAGATGGGCGGATGATGATGGTGACCAATGAGTCCGGTGATGATCTGGCAACACATGGGGGTGGTTGATAGTCATATTCTAGAGATTGGTCATGGCCAATGATGAATTGTGTGATTTTCAATCTGATATAAATTATTGTTGAAACTTTGATTGTCTAAGATTGAAGAATGAGTTTTGAAAGTTTATAGGTAATGATACAAAGTTGATGAGAAGAGACAATAAATAATAATAATAGTAGTAATGGTAAAATGATAAAACAATAAATAATTTAAAAAAAAAAAAAGAGGGGGGAGAATAAGAGGATGGGTCTTATATTGGAAACTAGAATTTGAGCGGGTTCGTGGAGCAGTCGTCCTTCAAGATTGGTTTAATGAAGGTTCAACACTGAATTTTGGGCTTGAACAGGGTTGGAAAGTTTGGGCTTAATGTCATTCAAATATATTTGGGCTGAATTTGAATTTTAGTGAATTGGGTTAAATAGATTGGGGGACTTGATACAAGAGCCCAAATTTGTACGCGTGGCCATATCTAGAAATAAATAACAAGTAATAAAATAAATAAAATTAGAAAACTGTTAGAAAAATAGGCATTGATTAGGTAGTTAGATTTTAGTATTAAAATTAGCTTAGTTTCATTTAGTTAGTGTACACGTGATATAGGGTTTTAGTGGACACATTTAATTTTGTTTTGTTTTAGAAGGTCGATTTTTTAGAAAAGAAATCGAACTCAATTTGAATTAAGCTCATGAGGGTTACTATCCTATTCTTTGCCCGATTCTTATTGGGTTTTTTAATTGTACTCCATTCGTTAATTATCCTTTCACTACTATCTTTGAGTGAATCGATTGTGATTCTTTTATATTTTTTTAATTGTGATTTTCATATTTTAATTGAATGGTTCTATTACATTTTAGGACCACAATAAATACAAAAACGTTGCATGGACACTTAGGGCGCATGACAACCATTCTGTTCCAGAAATAGTTTCAACAGAAATGATTTTTCTATTTCTATTTCTGTAAGAGTTTCTAAGAAAAAATAACCATTTGATATCGACACAAAATTTCTATTCTAAAAATAAAATTCGTTTGATAACGACACAAAATTTCTTCCTTTTGGACGACGCGGCGACGACGACGACCTTTAATATAAAAAATAAAAATAAAAATGATTTAGTAACAAAAAAATAATGAATAAAATAAAATAAAATAAAATAAATCATAAAAAAATATATCATTTTATTTTAAAATTAAAATATAAAAATAAATTTATTTTATTTATTCTATTTTATTTTATTTTACGAATAAATTTATTTTAAAATGAATAAAAATAAAAAAAAAATAATTTTATTTGGCAAAACACTCAAGGCAAATAAAAATAATTTATTTTTATTTATCATAAATAAATTATTTTAAATAAATATAATAAATTTATTTAATTTATTCTATTTTATTTTATTTTACGAATAAATTTATTTTAAAATGAATAAAAATAAAAATAAAAATTTATTTGGCAAAACACTCGAGGCAAATAAAAATTTATTATTTTTATCATAAATAAATTATTTTAAATAAATTAAATAAATTTATTTTATTTATTCTATTTTATTTTATTTTACAAATAAATTTATTTTAAAATGAATAAAATTAAAAAATAAAAATAATTTTATTTGGCAAAACACTCAAGGCAAATAAAAATAATTTTACTTTTAATAAAAATATTTATTTATTTATCATAAATAAATTTAATAAATTTATTTTTAGTAAACTAAAAATAAATGATAAATAAAAATAATTTATTTATTTTAATAAATTTATTTTTATTTTTAAATGAATATTTTTATTTTTATTTTGGGCAGAGAAGAGGCGTAGGGAGAAAAGAGTGAAATTAGGGTTGGGAGAAATCAGAAATTGATTTACGAGAAATCAAGTAGAAAATTTCTACTTCGATTTCTCCTCCATTTCTATTTCGGAATAGAAATCTATTCCAGAAATAGAAAATTTGATAAGCGTTATCAAACAAGTTTCTATTCCAAATTGGTTCGGAACAGAAAAATCATTTCGAACAGAAATAATTTTTATCATGCACCCCCTTATGGTGCGTTTGGTAATATTTATGTTCAATTTTTTTTTTTTTTTGTAAAGACTGTTAAAAAATTGTTCCAGGGAATAGAATTAGAAAAACTATTTCTAATCCGAGGAACAATTTTTGAACAGAAGAAGGTGTCCGGTCAACTTGTTCCTAGAATAGAAAAAGAACAAAAACACGTTTGGTAAACTTGTATAATTTTTTTGTTTCTTTTTATTTTTAAATATTTTTATTTTATTTTTCCTTTTTTATTTTTTTATTTTTTATATTTTCTTCCTTTTGGCCGGTCGCCGACCTCGGCCATGGCTGGCCGAACGGCCGGTGAGGGCTGGCAGCCTCACCTAGCCATGGCGTGGCTTGTTGACCTTGGCAAGGCCAAGGCTCGTTGTGGTCCGGGCGAGCTCGGCCTCGTCGAGGGCGACGATGCTTCAAGAAGGTCGCCGGCCATGGCCGAGGCCGACGACCGGCCAAAGAAAAAAGAAGAAGAAGAAGAGAAGAAGAAAATAAAGAGAAGGAAAAAATATTGTCGCGACCAATTTTTTGGGTGTGAACCACCTAGGGTTTGGTTAATGGATTGTTAAGCCTAGACTTAACTCGGGCTCTCCCAAGCCCATACCAATTCGCGACTTAGGTTCAAGTTCTTAACATGCGAATGATATTTCAATCAGGAGTTGCCACTAATCTATTTTTGGTGGGTCGATTAGAAATCCAAGTAAAGTAATGGGAGTTTTACTTTACTCCTACGAATCGAGATTTGTGAGTTCGGGACTTGGTTACGTTAGATTTCTCTAACGCCCTTTCGGTACCTTTATCTTTTATTTTGAAAATTTGTTTGGCAAGCAACTTGAATTGATTTTAATTCCTTAACATGTGAGGTGACCATGCAGGTGCGCAAACCATCAATTTAACACTCAATAAAGCAAATGAATAAATTGCAGGACTTACCTCATAGCAACGAAAGCATCTGCGTTGTTAGATCAGAATTCACATCAACAACCCTAGATATGATTTCTAATTAACACGCAAATTCTTTTTGTTTTCTTTTTTTTTTCACTTAATTAATGAGAATCATGCTTTATGCAATGCATGTCACTAATTTAATATGAAATGATATGACATGGCGACATGACTTAGCTATATGACCTAAGCAATATGACATAAATAAGCATGTAGTCTATCCCGAAGCGTGAGATGATTTATTCTAAATAATTTTTTTGTATTTTCTATGAAATTCGAAATTTGGTAAAATATGAAAATTAACTAATTGGATTAAGATCCTATTTAATTTATATTATGAATTATGTTGAGCCAAATCCTAATTTAAACTAAAATATTATCTTAACCTAGATAATCCTAAAATGCAATCTATTTAATAAAATACCTAAACCCATAATATGCAATCCTAACATGCAATGACGTGCAAAGAATGCCCTAATTCTACATGACATATGCATGATATTTTTATTTTATTTTTATAAAATTCGAAATTTAAAATTGCCACATAACTAAACATGCAACTTAAATTAAAGAAAAAACTAACATCCTCAATGAATGCATTTTTTTGGATTTTTCATTTTTTCAAAATTCGAAGTAAATAAATTTCCTATTCTAATCATGCAAGATAACCCTAAAACGACGAAAATTCTAAAACAAACCTAATCTAATTAGATTTTTTTTTTTTGGATTTTTTCCTTTCTTTTACGGGAGCAATCAAAATAAGATATCAAGAACAGCACGGCAACAAATCAGAAGCAAGATATCATCCATGTCCATTTTGGAAATAAATTGACGAATCGTATCTCACGCATGAGATCGGATTGACCAATTTCAAATAAAATCGCGAATCGTATCTCGAGCGTGAGATCGGATTGGCGATTTTTCCGTGCGATTGCGAGTCATATTTCGAGCGTGAAATCGGACTATTAATCGTATGCACGTTGTGAAATTAGGAAAATTTCCTAATTCATGAGAGATCAAGAGATCTCTTGAATATGGCAATATCGATCAAACATTCAAAGAAATATTCTGATATTACGAATTAGGCAGCGACATATATGAAAATAAGATTATTCGAGAGTCTTACCTAATTCATGATGTCACGCGAGTGACGCTTCCAAATTCGGATGGATGATGGTGGCATCAACGATGGCTTATTGCTCCACGGTCTCGATGGAAACGGGTTAGAACGTCAACGGCGGTGGGCTCCAAGGCTCCGGAACTCGCTAGGATGCCGAGGAGCAATGGTGGTCGAAGACGAAGAACCAGGCTAGTGTGGAAAATCTGCAGAAAATAATAAAATTACAGGGACAAGGCGCACAACATGACAGGTGCCAATGAAGGGGTGGACGCGGTGTTGTCCCTGGACGTGTGAGCAAAAACCAGCGGGGAGTGAAAAATTTCCTCTCTGTACATTGCCACCTCCCTCTCTCTAGCCTTGTCTGTTTTGACTTGTGGCTTTCAAGAATTTTTGCTTCAGTTGCATTTGACCGTGAGTGGACGATTGACTAAATTGTCTAACTACTCTGACGAACGACGGCACTGGATCACCATCTTCAATCTTTGAGGGCATTGCAATATTTATTTCTTCTGGCTCGCACCCACGATCTCTCTTTATTTCTTCTCCTGTCACTCACGAATCATACCTGCAACAACCAAGACAACGTGGAGTAATTTTTGCTACAGAACAACAGGATCACGGGACAAAGATCAACGGAACAGCAATTCGTCACGGTGTTTGGCCAAGGGACAGTGTCGCTCGATGCACTCGTTTACGAATCCAGTATCTTCGTAGAGTGGTGGCGAGCAAGCAAATTGGACGATCACATGGCTGAGGTAGGTCAAGCACCGAAGAAGAAGACCATCCTTTCTCTCTCTCGTCTCGATTCTCACGTGTGTTTGCCTTCTGAGATTTTGAATTGCCGCCCCTCACCGTGGAGAACCGTGGAGAACGTGAGTTCTCCTCTTTTTTGTGGCCGTATGTATTGATTGTGTGGCCTCTATCAAACCCTACGCATTTAATTTATTTATAGGCCACGGTTAGGGTTTTAATTTTTCCAAATCCGTATCCACGAAAATTCCTTTTTCCAAATGCAATATTTGCTTTTGATACGATTTAGGATTGCAAAATGATTCTTCCAAAATTTGAAATCTCACACAAATCAATCCGTAAAATCTTTCTGAGGATACGGGCTTGGGCCTATTTACTTCCTTCGTGGGCTTAGTCCAATTGTCAAATTAATATTCTGAATCATCAATTTGAACCCATTTGTCACCGGCCCAATGTACATGCAAATTAAAATGGATGCACCTAAAACTATATGCTATGCAATTAATTAATTAACTAATATTTTTTAGGGGTTAAAATTAATCCCTAATTTTTTAATGCAACTAATAATTAAAAGGGTCACCAAAATTTAGGTGTCAACAAATATGAGAGAGAAAAATCGTTTCTTGGAAATGTTCCGGGAACAAGAAATAAGTTTTTTTTTTTTGTTTCTGTTCCAAATTTGTTCACAGGAACAAAAAAAAATATTTGAAACAAAAACGTAAACAAACGCGTTTCTGTTCTTTTTTTGTTCCCCGGAACAAAAAAACAGAAATTGTGTTCATGAACACAAAAAAAGAACACAAACAAACAAGGCCTTATAGAACATAAACTTAAGAGTCATGATTGAATAAGAAAACTGCATATGATACTTAGTTAACAAATGATCAAAGTTTACATATTGGAATAGTACTAGTTAGATAACTAGTATAATTAAGTTTTAGACTCTAGATTTCTGGTTATGTAGAAAGTGATGTATATTCTAATACTTCACTTGGTTTCAAGTCGATCCCAATTCCTAATATAAAATTCTCATTCGATTAATCAAAATTGAACATCCCAATATCGTGTGAGGTAAAGATTTGAGAGAACTCTCACTGAATAGGGATCGTTGATCCTAACTTATCATTTCCTCTAAACGTGTCCTTTTCATCGATGGAAAAAGGTGTCGCGACAATTACACAAATCTTTCTTGTTTAGGGAGCTCTACAATTGTGTCTAAATGAGAGCTCTTCTAATAGCTAACACCTCATTCTCTCATTTCACTCTTATTTGCCTACACACACACATACATACATACATACATACATACATACATTCATACATATATATTTATATATTATGGGTTTCTTGTGTATCTTAGCTAATAAAAAACTTTGAAAAAAGTCCAATATAAATATGTATTTAATTTACATATTGGATATTTAATTTCTAGATTATGTATAGGGGTGTGCAAAAGAACCAAGAACTACTTGAAAGTAACAGTGTTGTTACACAAGCAAAGTCCATTTTCTATACATTTGATTTGCAAATTTTGGCAATGGTTTCTCATATGGTTAAAGTCATTTCTCACTTTCATCCAAAACCATAGAAAGCCGTCTTCGTCTTTTCCATGGCATCTCTTCCTTCGCATTCCGACCCGAAAACAGCAATCGTGGGCTACCTCGCTTCACACCCTCTCGCCGAAGGGACATCGGCCGAGTGTCACGCATCTGACTTTGCTCACTATGCCCCCCTGCCTGAGTCTCACGCCCCCCTTCCATCGTACAACCACAATGCAAAATGTCCGACAAATTGATGCTGGGCGCATTCGACACATGTATTCTTTGATGGACGTTGATTGTCATGTTAATCTATTTCAGAGTGTTACCGGTTTTATCCATTTTCCTTTACCTCCTCATTTGGCCTAATTACCCGATATTAAAAGTCGCAAGGCTAACTATGTTCAATCTCACAATCATTGCATCCGTCAACGTCCATCAAATGTATAGAAAACCGGTAACACTGTGAGGATATCATTCACGTTAAGTACATGCCGGTAATTAGTGAGGTTTATACGACGTGAAGGTCTTTTTTTTTTTTCACTCTCTTCATGTGTAGAAAACAAGGGTCTTTTACTATGGAGTTAGTGATCGAATAGGCCTTTGGTTTTTTCTGACAAACTCTATGGAAATGGAATAAAAATACCAAATTGTTACTTTTTGCGAGATGAATTGCGGATGGACTTTTAAATGTCTTTGCAATTTGCACAATTAAGATAAAAATTGTTCGTCCACACTCAACAAGACCATATCCAATGTGGGAAAGGGCATTGGACTTCCAAATTCACCTCTCTTTCTCCTCTTCATCACCGCTGGACGTGGATGGTGAGCTAGGCTCGATGGACCGAACATCCAGCTGACCTTGATAGGCTTGTACTTGGCTAAGCCAATGAGGCGAGGATGTTTAGCTTTGGCCTAGGACCCCCTCATCTTAAAAGCAGCCCGACTATAGGCCAATGCTGCATCCTGTGGCGTCTAGTAAGTCCCAAGCCAAATCCTCACCCCATTCTTCTTGTGGTCCCTTATCTCCATCGTGTAACTTCCCCATGGTTGTCTCATCACTCCCTTGTACACAGGTTCTCTCAACTAGTGCTTGTACCTCATGCTCCACCGTCTGTGGTTTCTTCTCTGTTGCCGACCAATGCTGTTATAATCAATGATCATCACTTTGAAATCAAGTTCTTGGTTTGAAGCCCGACCAATGCCGTTATAGTCAACGGTTGTCACTTCCAAAACAAGTTCTTGATTTGAAGCCAAAGGCATTGTCCACCCGGAATCAAGCACGTTGCACAAAACTCTGTACACCATCATGTCCCCTAAGTCGTCAACTTTTAGGCATAGTTCGTTCCAACTCTCCATTAATAATAGATTGTCGAAGCTCAAACTCCTTGTGTACGCGTCTGTAGGAGTTGCTGCAGAAGATGTTGCATTGACACTATCATCATCATCTTCAAGAAGATACTCACAAATGGATTTGAAAACATCGGATTGATTAGTCCCTCTTGAAGCATTCTCGTTTTGGCTAGAATTTGTAGCTTTGTGGTCACTGATTTTGGAAGATTGAAGGGATGTTTTGGTTTCGGAAAAGTGAAGAGTTGAAAAGACCAGCAAAGTGGGAGCAATAGGTAGGTTGAGCTTGACTGCTTGGCTGGTGGTGATTTCAACATAAATGATTTAATTCTTAGCTCCAATTTATGTTAGATCAAGTTTCTGAGAAAGGGCATGTTTGAAATGCTCAATAAGACTTTTTAATCACGAAAGATATGAATTAATATTTTTTATTATCCATTTTAAATTAAAAAAACCAAAGCATGGGACGTGCTCCTTTTTATTTTATTGGGGAAGGACAATAATGTGCGCATGCTTTTGTATATAAAGTAACATTTTTAGATCTGATGTATCGTGCCGTACAAGTCCAATCACATGCGCATGTGATAAAAAGTACAGATTTTTTTTTTAAGTGCTATTAAGTTTCAGTAAGGGTTAGTGATGAAAATATAAGGATAAGTTTACCAAATTTTTTTAAAATTATCCAAAAATATGGTTGATTTTTTAAAGGTTCGAAATGTGCAAACTCAATTTTAAAACTTAATTATTATTTTTTTGGTAATTCGGATCCGTCATATAGCCAGCAGCCGGCGACATAAACTCATGAGCGTATTAGCGCGAGGTTTCATCACCCATGACACCCCACTTAAGTCGCGCAACGTGGCGAGTAGGAGAATCGAACCCTAACCTTTCGTGTGACTAAGGTGTGCCCTAACCAACTCGCCCACCACGGGGTGGGTAAACTTACAATTTTTTTTTCTTTTTCAGTTTTAAAAACTTTCCGTTGATACGAGTAAATTTCTATGTTTTTGGTAAAAAAAAAAAATCTCTCTATTAACTTCATCCAATATAATCAAGGGAAAATATTAATAGGGATTTTTATTACTTTTTCTCTCGAAAGTTTGTTAATTTTAACTTGAATGAGAATTAATGTCTAAAATGACATCGTTTTGGCTTAAACCATAGCCGGGTTTGGAACTTCTCCAATAAAAAGGGTAATTGTCGATTAATCTATAGCAACGAAGTTTTTGCTTCTCTTTTCCTGTGTACAAACCCTAATGGAATGGGATAAAAACACTAAATTGTAGTTTCCACGATCAAAACAAAAATTGTTCATCCACACTCAATAAGCCCACATCTAGAATGTGAAAGGGGATTGGACTTCGAAAATCCACCTTAGCATCTACATTAACCTCTCTCTGTCTCCTCTTCGTCCCTGTCAGAAAGCTTTCACCACTAGACGTGGACGGCGAGCTAGGCTCGGCAGACCGACGTTTCAGGCTGACCCTGATGGGCTCGTAGTCAGTGGAGCCGATGAGGTGTGGGAAGTTGAGCTTGGCCTTGCACCCCCTCATCTTAAAAGCTGCCCAATCATAGGCCAATGCCGCGTCCTCGGGCGTCTCATAAGTGCCAAGCCAAATCCTTGCTCCGTTTTTCTTGGGGTCCCTCATTTCTGCTGCGTATTTTCCCCACGGCCGCCTCCTCACTCCTCTATAATGCGTCTTCTTGACCGGCACTTGTACCTCACGCTCCACCGTCTCCTGTTTCTCCTCTGTCGCCAGACCAACGCTGTTATAATCAATGGTCGTCCGTTCGAAATCCAGTTCTTGGCTCGAAGCCTGAGGCCCTGTCCACCTGGAATTGAGCGCATCGCGCAAAGCGCTGTACACCACCATGTCCTCCGAGTCATCGACTTTTAGGGCAGCTCGCTCCAACTCTCCATCAGTAAAAGATTGCTGAAGCTTCAACACCTCCTGCACATGTTTGCTGGAGTTTGTGTAGAAAATGCTGCGTTGACAGCATCATCATCATCATCTTCTTCAAGAAGATGCTGACAGATGGACTTCAAAGCATCGCATGGATCGGTCTTAAAGGGACTGAAGATTTCCTGAAGCATTTTCGCTTTGGGCCAGAATTTGCAGCTTTGAGATCACTGAATGTGGAAGATTGAAGGGATGATTTGGTTTCTGAAGGAGTGAAATTGAAAAGACCATGAGAGAGAGAGCTTTATATAGGTTGAGCTACATTTTGGATGGAGCTTCTGGGAAAGTGCCATGTAGTCATCGATGACATATGACTGATGACTCATGAGATTCTCAACACGTGTTTCAAATGCTCACTTAGACTTCTTTATTCAGGAGAGACACAACGTGATATACTTTATTCTTATCCTTTCTGAATTGAAAAGCCAAAGCAAGGGGCACGTTCCTCCTTTTTTTACGGGGGCAAGGATAGTGGCTCTTTGGATCTGAAGGGTTGCTTCATGGATCCAATGACTGACACTTGAGAAGAAAGAAAACTTTGGTGGCACGGAAACGTAAAGGATGTGGCGGAAAAATGAAAGAAGAAAACGAGAAGCACTGATCATGGAAAAATTACAGACGAAGTATTGGAGATGACTCGAGTGCTTTGAGCACTGTAGTAGTGACACGATATTTTAAGAAACGTCATTTTACTTTATTTGTCTCATATAATCCGGTTATCGAAAAATGTTTCTCCATTCTTTTTCTTTTTGATATCTTTTGAAAGTAAAAAGATGGACCGGAAATTTTTTTTCCTTTCTGAATCTACAAAAAATATAACAAGACGTAAATTACCATATAGGATTTATGCATCCTAAGGATTGAAATTCTCAATAGTTAAAATCCCAACTTGACCTCCCCACCAACATGATTATCGTCATTGTCCGGAGCACGAACGTAGGGCCCTAGAACCTAGCTTAGAACTTTCATGGGCGGACCTAGCACTCTAGTGCTCGAACCAAGACTTCGAGGTCACAATCGAGATCCGTCAAGTCTAACTTGGGATCTTTGGGGTAAGACTCGGACTCCAAACCTTGTGCTTAGGATTCGGATCTCGCCCGGCCAAGCTCGATTGACTGTTGTACTGATAAAAGGAGGTCCCAAACACGTCGGTGGCAACAATCGGCGGTGAAAGACTTTGAAAATCAAGTTGAGTATTTCACGATTTTCAGCCATTTGATCCGCAATGGCTAAGATGGGATCACAGGTCGCGAATGGTGAACGAATTAGCAACCGTAACCTGTGAGACTTCGTCAACAGTGATTAGTGCCCAAACAAAGGCTTTGGACACGAATCCAAGCTCTTCGGATATTCATGACAAAGAAGACAGAGAAGAACAGGTGCTTCTCCGGAGCAGCAGTCCGATGATGGCTGAGTCACCTTGGGCACGAAGATGACTCAGAAACAAGAAAGAACTCTTTTGGATGCCAATCCTCTGAAAGAAATTTTTGGTGATGTCACTCAAAGAATACTCTCTGGAATGCCTCAATGGGTCTCTCTCCGTTGTGTGAGCGACGACCGATGATAAGGTTGTGGCTGTCAGAGGTGGTGGCCGGGGGTGATCGGCAAAGGAGAGGGAACCAGAGAGAGGATTTTTGCTCAATTCTTATGTTTTTTGTGCATAGAAAATCATATCCTCAAGCACGCAGATGTCGACTGCGCGAATTGGACCAAAATTGAATTGACCTTTTGTTATTTGTTATTCGTTATTCGTTACATATCTTTATTTATTTATTGTTCATTATTCTTTTTTGAGTTCTTTTTAGCACTATTTACTTTTTTTTTTTTAACTTTTTACAATAATTTATTGCTTAATTTGTCGAGTAAAATTTAAGAGTCAATAAAGCCATAACTGCTCCTTTGCTCGTCATGTGCACGTAGCCTAAATTCAACCAAGTATGATTAGTTTAGTGATGCTTACACATCTATCACTTTTTAGATTTAAATTTAAATCTGAAAATAAATAAAGAAAGTCATCTTTAAGTGTATTTGATCAATAATATATTTTTTTGGTGAAGATTTGATCAATAATATTGATAAAGATCAGGATAAAAAAATTTGAAATAAATTTCTATAATCCTCCCAAAACACTTATATCTTTGAATTCATCTCATTGATTTTAAATTTGTAAAAATCATAAAAATAAGGAGAAAAAAAAAAACAGAAAACACCTCAGACTATGCCCAATGTAGTACATCTACCCCAAACTTATTTTGTAACATCAAAAACTCCAAACTTGTGCCCTTAGGACATATTTGATTTTCACCCAAAAAGACGTCGTGAAGCCACATGAGTGCAATGTCAACGCGGATTTTAGTGGTGTTTACTTGCGAAATCTTGATGAGGGGTAAATGTATCCCATTGGTATAAGTTTAGGATTTATTGTATCACACAAAAAAAAAATTACGGTAAATATGTTATGATGAGTATAATTTGGGTTTTATTCTCTAAAAATAAAGTAACTTTAAATATATAGGTTTATGTATGTAGTTCGTGATGAAGTCAAAACAAGAAATATATATTAATACTTGAATGATACTCAGATTTTGAAATATAACTTCCGGTTAATAATGTGATCAATGCATTATTTTTCAATTCAACTCAAAATTAGATCAAGATAATTTCAAGGATAACTTAATTTATTCCTTGAATAAGCTTCACTAATATTCACTAAATTTTAGACACTACTGAAAACTTTAATTCGAAACACACATGCTTATCCTTCACTTAGTTTTATTTCCTAATTTTGAATTAGCTTTTGTACTTTTCAACCAAAAAAAAAGAAATTAGCTTTTATACTTTAAAGAAAATTTATTTAGCAAACAACCAAAGTGAAACTAAGGTTTCTAAACAAACCACGTATTTTTGAATTGGGGATATTTTTAAGATAAAAATAATGTTAAGTTGATGAGTTTTGGTTCATTAGTTTATTTTTCGACGATTAGTCAATTACACAAATTGAACCGACGCTTATTAAGTCAACTATGAAATGTATTTGATACTTACTAAAGTACAAGGTCTTGGATAAAAAATAAAAAAAACCTGAATCAGCCTAAAAGTTTCGAGTTCAAAGATTAAAGACTCCTTTGTCCAAAAAAAAAAAAAAAATTAAAGACTCCTCCCTCATCTCAAGTGTTTCCTAGTCCTGTAACTTATACCCAAATTGCACAATGTTTAGCCTCAACACTATTACACAATAAGTTATCATTGGCACATAAATTTGTGTCGATCAGTTAAACATTCATAAAAAATAAAAATAAAAATAAAAAAAGTAAGAAGAAGAAGAAATAGAGTTGTTAAGTCAGTCCGATTTGTCTTCAGCCGGCGACGGTTAGCGCTGCCATATCCGAGATTTTCTCTTCTTTGGCCCATTCAAACCCACGAAATCCATCTTATCAAAGTTCAAATGACCAGAGTCCTTGAAGCCCCCTCAAAACGGAAGAGCTCTCTCTCTCTCTCTCTCTGTGACTAATTCTCGCTTCCTCTCGCTCTCTCGCTGGCGTCCGAAGAAGATGAAGATGCGAGCAAAAGAGCAGGTGAGATCCAAGTACTCCTCATCTCGGTTCAATCTTTGATCTGAAACAATATAAAAAAAATAACGTCATGGTAATGTTCGCAGGAAATCTGACTGATATTGAATCTTTTGTTCATGGTTTGACCTGAAATCCGTCTTGATGCGATGGTGTCAGATCCAAACATTACTATAACGTTCCATCCAGAACCCTCGCTCGATATTGATTACGTCTGAGGAGATGTCGCAGAGAAATATAAGCGAGATGACGTCTATTTTTTGTTCGATCCGAAGACAGCCCGATGTTGTTTTGTATGTCATCGGTTGCCTCATGATTCATCAAATACGATTTTCTGAGATTTTATCTGTTAACTGCAACTGACATATTCTTTTCTTTTATTTCCGGATGGTTTGCCTGCTGTCGTGGTTCTGCGGTGGGCGTCCCGAGGAAACGATTCGATCATACGGTCCGATTTCTGTGCTCCGATCTCGTTTGCGCGGGTATGTCTCTATATATATTAGCTGTACATTTCGAGTTCTATGAATGAGATATCATTGAGTTAATAGAAAATTGAGATGGGTGGATGATGGTGACCAACAAGTGCGGCAATTGTCTGGCAACACATGGAGGTGGTTGATAATCATGTTCCAAAGATTGGCGGTAGCCAATGATAAATTGTGCGATTTCCAATCCGATATAAGTTGTTGTTGAAATTTTAATTGTCTAAGATTGAAAAATGAGACATCAAGGTTTCTCGGTAATGATATGCAAACGATGAATAATAATAATAATAACAACTGCATGATAAAACCATAAATAAAAAAAAGGGCAGAATAAGAGGATTGGTTTTATATTGGAAAACTGAATTAGAGTGCGTTCTTGGAGCAATCGTCCTTCAAGATAGGCTCAATTAAGGTTCAATAATGAATTTTGGGCTTGAACAGTGTCGGAAAGTTTGGGCTTAACTTCATTAAAATATATTTGGGCTGATTTTGAATTTTGGGGAAATGGGTTAAATAGATTGAGGGGGCTTGATATAAGAGCCCAAATTTGTATCCGTGGCCCATATGCAGAAATAAATAAAAATAAATAATAAAATAAATAATAAAATAAATTATAAAATAAAGAAAATTAGAAAACAGTTAGAAAAAAATAGGCATTGATGAGGTAGTTAGATTTTAGTATTAAAATTAACTTAATTTCATTTAGTTAGTGTACACATGGTTTAGGGTTTTAGTGGACACATTTGATCTAGTTTAGTTTTAGAAGGTCAATTTTTAGAAAAGAAATTTAACTCAATTTGAACTAAGCTCATGAGGGTTACCATCTTGATAATAATGATAACAATAGGGCTATGTGAAATTCTTTGCTCAATTCTTATCGAGTCTTTTTACTGCACTTAATTCGTTAGTTATCCTTTTCACTACTATCTTTAAGTGAATTGATTGTGATTCTTATATATATATATATATATATATATTATGTTTTAGTTGAATGGTTAGATTACAATTTAGGTTCATAATAAATTTAAAAACATTGCATAGTACACCTATTGGACATAAATTATCAGAGTCATGATTGAATAAAAAAACCGCATGTGATACTTAGTTAACAAATAATCAAGTTATGATATTGAAATGGCACTAGTTAGATAACTAGTGTAATCAAGTCTCAAACTTTAGATTATGGTTATATAGAAAGTGATGTATACTCCAATACCTATCTTGGTTTCTAGTTGATCTCAACTCCTAATACAAAATTCTCTTTGGGTTAATCGAAATTGAATATCTCAAGATTGCGCGAGATAAGAGTTTGGGAGAACTTGCGTTGAATAGGGATTGTTGGTCCTAACTCAACATCACCTTTGAACCTATCCTTTTCCCCGACGGAAAAAGTGTCACGACAATTACACTTGGGTTTCCCGTGTACCTTTGCTAATAAAATTAAAAAAAAAACTTTGAAAAAAGTCTAATATAAATATGTATATAATTTACACATTGGATATTTAGTTTTCTCTAGTTATGGACTCTTGAATTTTATTTTATTTTATTTAGAACCAATATTTCACCATCTAAAATTTGCAGTGAATTATCCTACAACTTTATTTTTCTGAATAATGTCGTTGGGTTTATTTATTTAAATGTTGCACTCACGCAAAAGTAATTATTTTCTACAAGAAGTAAGTATCTAGGTGCTAGTCATAAGAAAAATAAAATGAACAGTTCAAGTTCTATTGTTACTATGCCCACCCACGCCTCCCTTCCAACCTGTGGCTGTGATGCAAAATGTCCGACAAATGATGCCAGACGCATCCAACGCATGGATTCTTTGTTGCACATTGATTGTCATATTAATCTAGTTCATAGTGTTACTCGTTTTTGCCATCTTCCTCTACCTCCCTAATGGACCTAATTACCCGATATTGAAAGTCGTGGGGCTGACTATGTTCAATAATATAGTCATTGCATCCATCAGGAGTAATTGAAATGCCGCCCTCTTGGTGGCGAAATCAAAGATTTACGAAAACCTGTACTTCCGTGCAGTCGAGTGTTTCATCTTATATCATCGAGATCCAGTGCAATCCTTGGCATTAGAGCCAATCATGCTACGGTTGGCCAACAGGCCTTGATAAAGGCGAGATGACAATAGAGAGGCCTAAGGAGGCAGTGGTGTCGGAGGTGGATTATGAGTGGGGATAGTGGTTGTCAGGGTGGGTCTGAGGATGCGAGGCACATACGTGTTTGGGCTGTGAAAGAAGAGCTATGATGGCATTGAAGCTCATTGTGACGACATGAAGGTTGTTTTTGCAAAGTTACGGGGGAGTGAAGCTTTAATTTCCAGCGATAATTTAGTCGTTGGCTATAATCTTCCGTCGTGCTCTTATAACAATTTTGACTGAATCCATCCACAGACCCAGCTTAGGAGCTGCTATTGATAGTAACATTCACGAGCCCGCCTTGAACTCTTATTGGCCATAATGTTCTTTTATTTTACATATAATTTAGTGATCCATGATTTTTGAATGATATAAGAAACTGTAAGTACTAAATATATCAAAATGGGGCCGGGTTGTAACTTGCAAGCTATCTCATCTGTTGAGATTCACAAGTACTAAATTTTATTTAAAAAAATTAATTAAGTTATATATTGAGCAAAATACTAGCAATTTAAATAATTTTTTAAATCTTAATTCATTGATATACATCCGACAAATGTTCTATTTAGTAAGCATAATGCACTTCACGCAACATATACTCATCTTCCATAAATAACAGCTTCATATAACATTGGACTTTGTCTTAGAATATTCACTGCATTTTATAAATGCCACACAATCGTTTAACAATAAAGTAGAAGTGAAAAAACTATCATAAACACTAAATATAGATGGAAAAGAAAAGGATCTCTATGGGCAAAAATAGTACTCGGCGATCTCATAAACCTTGACATCAATAGCAACAACTAAGAGTAGGGGTTGTGGATGGATCCAATCAACGTCGATATAGAAGCACAACGAAAAATTATTGGACGAAAAATTATCGCCGATGACTAAGCTTTCCTCCTCTTTAAATTTCGCAAAAGCAACCCTCAAGTTGTCGTAATGTCTTTAATGAGGCCATAGTACTTCTTTTACCATGACCTAAGCACGTACATGCTTTGCATCCTCATACCCAATTCAATAGCCACCATCCTCACAAACCTCCACTCTTAATCCATGTCCTAAAACACTGCCTCCTCAGGCCTCTTCATCATATTTGCCTTTATCATAATCCTCCGAGCAGCCCATAGCACGAATGGCTCTGTTGATGCCAATGCTAAGTGTTGCTCTCGTAAGTCTCTAGTTTTTCCACCAAGAGGGCAGCTTTCCAATTGGCCTTGGTGGATGTATTGACTGTGAGATTGGACACAATCAGCCCAATGACTTTCAATATGGGGTATTCAGACCTAATAAGTAGGCAAAGGAAGATGGAGAAAACTAGTAATATCGTGAAATAGATCAACATAACATTCAACGCCATATAAAGAAGTCATGCATCGGATGTGTGTAGTATCTATCCATCGGACATTCTACATTGTGATTGCGAATTGCAAAGGGGGACGTGTTAGAAATAGGTGTGATGCCAACATCCACATGTTCGTCTTAACGACACAATTTCCAAATGAAGCAGAAAAGTTGGCAAACCAAAAGAATAATCATAAAGACCACTCATATCATAACTATAGTTCTAGTTTTTTTCCTACGTCACATTCATTTTACCATGCGAGGTCAATACCAATATTAGTATTGTATAAGTCACTGCCACGAAAATTATAGCAAGATGATTAATATGCAAGTTTTGTACATATCAGCTACGTTAATGACATGCCGCTAATGAGAAGTAGAATTGTTGTAAATGACGATAGGAAACAAATAGTATTGCATGACACAAAAAATGTATGCTCATCATGATGGTTGGTAGCCATTATGGCAATATGTGCTGTGTAATGTTTTTTGGCCACAAGGTCCGCCTGCCAAACTCTTCCTGGAGGACACATTACTCCTTGAAAGGCTATGGTGGTAAGTAAGATTGCGATGACCATTAAAGACTACATACCTTTGTATGGACAACTATTTTCTTGCCTCTCATTTGGTTGTCTGACACATGAACAGTATTCCCTCTACAGGTGGTCATGTTCTCCACGAATAAAAGTTACCTTTTTTTGTGAAATGATAAAGCAATGTTATTCCTCTTTAGAAGTTCACGAAAAGGTAATTTTTATTTATGGAGGATGTGGCCACCTCCGAGAGGGAATATGTCCACATGGAGCCCAACCAAATAAGAGGCAAGAAAACATAGATTGGCAGAAAGGTATGTAGTCTGTGATAGTTGTTGCAATCTTACTTGCCACCATGGCCTTTCAAGCGGTGATGAGTCCTCTTGGAGGCGTATGGCAGAGGATTCTGTAGCCGAAAACATTACAACGCGGGCATCGCCATAATGGTTTACAAGTATCATGATGAGCATACATTTTTTGTGTCATACAATACCACTTGTTTCCTATCGTTATTTACCGCAATTTTACTTCTCATTAGTAGCATGTCGTTAACACAGCTGCTATTTACAAAACTTGCAATATTAATCATCCGGGTTGCTATAATTTTCATGGCAATGACTTAGTCAGTACCAATATTGGTATTAACCTCACATGGTAAAATGAATGCGGCGTATAAAAAGGTTGGAAATGCTATTGTCATACAGGTCGTCTTTGTGATTGTTTATTTGGTGTGCCAACTTTTTTGCTTCATTCAAAATTTGTGTTGCTAAGACCTAGATTTACATGTTGGCATTACACCGATTTTAGGCATTATGGGGACAAATCTAGGTATTGTTGATTACCTTTATGTACCGAAATCTTCATTAACAAACATGTAGGGAATATTGTCCAAAAAGTCATAAACATATTACCCTTTTGCTAATTTAGTTTAAAACCTTTAAATTTTGCCAACCACAAGTGAGGGCCAACTGAACCTCGCCGACCCTAGGTGAGTCGCGCCCCTCCCCAAATATGGCCAGGCAAAAGTCCAAAGACCCAAAGAAAAAAGATTAATACCACGAAAAACCCAAAACTAATACATTTATGACAAATTTACCACAAACTAATTGGTACACTAGTCAAATCTACGTGTGATAAACACGACAATTTGACAATAAAATTTAATAAAAACTAATAGAGGGTAAATTTATCACAAGTGTACCAAATTTTTCAATGATGTAACAAGGGGTTTTTTTGGTCAAAATTAGTTTGTAGTAAATTTATTACAGATGTACTAGTTTGGAGCTTTTTGGCACAGGCGAGAGCTGGCGGACCCTCGCCGACCTTGGGTGGGTTGCACCCCTTGCTAGGCAAGAGTTGCTATTTCGCTCGCCATCTCTCCAATATATATAAAAGCTTAATATTATGAAAAACCCCAAAGTAATACATGTGACGAATTTACCCAAATTGATTTTTTAACCATAAAAAAACTCTAAATCGATACACTATTGATAAATTTACCTTAAATAACCATAAAAAAAACTCTCAATTGATATACTTCTACAAATTTACCCTAAATTAAATTTTTAACTGTTAAAATCAAAACTGGTACATATGTGACAAATTTACCATCTTTTAAATTGGATTAATACCAAAAAAAATCATAAAACTAGTAAAGCTATGATAAAAAGAGAATAAATTCTCAAATTGGTACACTAGTCAACTCTCACTTATCAATAAACTCAACAATTTGACTATAAAATTAACAAAAATTAATATATGGTAAATTTGTCACAAGTGTATCTATTTAGGATAAATTTATCAAATTTATTATCAACAAATTAATTTATAGCAAATTTGTTGTAAGTATACAATTTTGGGCTTTTCGACATAGGCGAGAGATGGATAACCCTCGCCGGCCCTAGGCGAGCCTCGTCCCTTGCTAAGTGAGAAATCGCACACCCTCTCTCCAAAAACTCCAAAAAAAAAAAAAAAAAGAGTTTAATATCATGAAAATCCCGAAACCGATATAAATATGATAAATGTACATCAAACTAATTTTAACTCTAGAAAACCCAAATTGGTATAAATTTACCACAAACAACTATAAAAAAAAAAAAAAAAAAAAAAAAAACGTCGATAGATACAATTGTAACATATTTACCCCAAAACTAATTTTTTGACCACCAAAACCAAAATTGATACATTTGTAACAAATATATCCTCATTTGAATTAGATGTATGCCACAAAAAACACAAAACTAGTATAACTATGACAAAAAAGAGAGTAAAATCCACAATTGGCACACTAATAAATTCTCACATGTGATCAAATTTAGTAATTTGACAGTAAAATTTAACGAAACTAAAGGATGGTAAATTTATCATAAGTGTATTAGTTTGTGATAAATTCATCAAAGATGCAATGATTTAGATTTTTAGTGGTCCAAAAATTAATTTTTGATACATTTTTTTATAGACGTACTAGTTTGGCACATTTCGACACAAGCAACAACTGGCTAACCCTCGCCAGACTTGGGTAAGTCACACCCCTTGCCAAGCAAGAGTCGTGACTTCGCTTTCCCCTCTCTTGAAAAACCAAAAAAAAAAAAGGTTAATACCACAAAAACTACAAAACTGATACATATGTGGTAATTTCATCTTAAATTAATTTTTAACCACAAAAACCTCAAACCAGTATGCCATTGATAAATTTAACCCAAAGGACCATAAAATCATAAACTAGTATACTTGTAACAAATTTGTCCCGAATCATCATAAAAAACCCCAAACTGGAATAATTGTAATAAATTTACCCTAAACTAATTTTTTTCACCAAACCAAAACTAGTTCATTCATAACAAATATACTCTCCTTTAAATTAGATTAATATCGTAAAAAAAAACAAAAAATTAGTAAAACTATGACAAAATGAGAGTAAAATCCAAAATTGGTACATTAGTCAAGTCTCACGTGTTATCAAATTTAGTAATTTGATGGCAAAATTTAACAAAAATTAATAAATGATAAATGTATAACAAATATATCTATTTGGAATAAATATATCAAAGGTGTAACAATGTGGTCTTCTGTTATTAAAAATTAATTTTTGTTAAATTTATTATGTGTATATTAGTTTAGAGTTTTTGGTACAGGCTAGAGTCGACTCGCTCTAGTCGGCCTTAGACGAGTCGTGCCACTTATGACACTTATGACAAATTTATTCAAACTAATTTTTAACTACAAAAATCTTCCAAGTTGTGCAGTAGTCACAAATTTACATCAAACTAATTTTTACCCCCAAAACCAAAAACTGATACAATTGTGATAAATATATCATCTTTTAAATTGGATTAATACAATAAAAATCACAAAACTAGTACAACTATGACAAAATGAGGGTAAAATTCAAATTGATACACTAGTCAATTCTCACATGTCATCAAACTCAATAATTCAATGATAAAATTTAACAAAAATTAACAAAGGGTAAATTTTATCACAAGTGTCTAATTTGAGATAAATTTATCAAAGATGTACCAATTTAAGGTTTTTTATGGTCTAAAAATTAGTTTGTAATAAATTCTTCACAAGTATACCAATATATGGTTTTTCAACACAAATGAGGGTGGCCACCCTCGTCGGCCTTTGAGTAGGTCGCGTCCTTTGCCAAACGAGAGTTGCGACTTTGCTCGCCCTTACTTCAAAAATCTGAAAAAAAGAAAAAGTTAATACCACAAAAATCCCCAAACTAATACATATATGACAAATTTATTCCAAACTAATTTTTTAACCACAACAAATCCCAAACTTGTACACCATTGATAAATTTATCTCAAATGACAATAAAAAACCCAAATCGGTGCACTTATAACAAATTTACCGCAAACTAACATTTTGACTATCAAAAATAAAATAAATATATTTGTGACAAATATACCCACAATTAAATTGGATTAATACCACAAAAATACAAAATTAGAACAACTGTGGCAAAATGAGAGTAAAAAATTGGTACATTAGTCAACTCTCACGTATCATCAAATTCAGCAATTTGACGGTAATATTTAACGAAAATTAACATATGGTAGATTTGTCGTAAATGTACCAATTTGGGATAAATTTATCAAAAAGTGACAATTTTGGGATTTTTGTGATCAAAAATTAATTTATGGTAAATTTATTATGTGTATACTAGTTTTGGTATTTTTGGGTCTATGCAAGGGTTGTAACCTTTGCTAGGTACTGTCACGACTTCACTCACCCTCTCTCCAAAAACCCAAAAAATAAAAATTAATCTCACAAAAAATCTTCAATTGATACAACTGTAACAAATTTACTTGAAACAATTTTTTAATCACAAGAAATCCAAATTAGTAACTATTGATGAATTTATCCCAATTGACAATAAAAAAAAAAAAACCCAGATTATTATAGTTGTAACAAATTTATCTTAAACTAGTTTTTTGACCACCAAAACAAAAATTGATATATTTTTGACAAATATACCCTCTCTAAATTGAATTAGTATTACAAAAATCACAAAATTAGTACAACTGTGACAAAGAGAGAGTTAAATCTCAAATTAATACACCAGTCAACTCTCATGCATTATCAAACTTAGCCATTTGATGATAAAACTTAACAAAACTAACATAGGGTAAGTTTGTTTCAAGTAAACCAATTTAGAAAAAAATTATCAAATGTGTAATATTTTTGGGTATTTTAGTGTCAAAAAATTAGTTTGTAGTACATTTATCATAAGTATACTAATTTGGAGTTTTTTTTTTTTTTTTTTTTATATAGGTGAGGGCTGGCTAACCCTCCTAGCCCCAGGTGAGTCGTGCCTCTTGCCAAGTGAGAGTCATGACTTTGCTTGCCCTCTCCCCAAAAACCCAAAAATAAAAACGTTAATATCATAAAAAATCTCAAACCAATACATATATAATAAATTTATCCTTAATTAATTTTTTAACCACCAAAACTAAAATTAGTGTATTTGTGATCAATATTAAATTGGATTTATACAACAAAAAATTACAAAACTAGTGCAAGTATTAGGGGTGGACCGGTCTAACCCTATCGGTCCCGGGTCTAGTTCTCGGGAGACCGGGTCTGTCCTTGCTCCTAGAATTCCTAGACCCGCACTGTGGGGTGGAGTTCTGGCCCTAAGAGTTTCAGTCAATCCAACCCGAACCAAACCAACCCTAAATATATGTACATATATATATTATTTATAATTTTTTATATAGAGAAATCTTAAGATAAAAACGACATTAAGAATATTAAACAGTTCTTTAGTGAGAGGTTCAAATAATTTTACATTGTTATTTACTAATTTAGGTTTTTAATGTCTTTTTACGGCGTCAATAGTCATAATTTACAAAGAATGAAAATGTTTTTGTGAGGAGTCCTCACGGCGTCCAAAATGCACCTTATGACATCCTCATCTGGTATTCGTTCTCTTATATCTTCTTTGTCCTCTTAGTCTTCAATTTGCTAAAATCAAAAAAAAAAAAAAAAAAAGCTTCTCCGCTCACCACTCAACACTCGTTTCGCTCACTTTGGGTCACTCATGTTGCTCGCCGCTCAATGCTCACTTGGCTTGTTGCTCCCCACTCGACATTTGATGCTCATTATGTTCGACACTCACTCCACTTGACCTCACCGCTTGCCTTTCTTAGTTGACCTTGCTCATCATCATACTCATTGGGTTAGTACGGTTCTCGTTGCCATTTCAAGGAGTACAAAAGATGAAATAAAAATTATTGGTTAGTCTTGGGTTGACCTTGAAACTAGACCGAATTCATTGGATCAATCTAGTACTCAATCATTTTTTTAAGGAGTATAAAAAATGAAATGAAACCACTGCTTGTGGTGGCTCAGTTGAATAAGCACTCTAGTGAAGTTTAACGAGAACGGAGGAGTTCGAATCCCGCTGGTTACACGGGATCTTAAGCGCGACGTCAGGGTGGTGGGTTATCAGCTAGTGTCGCTCTAGGATTTACTCGCCAGCTGCCAGCTGTACGGGGTTCCCTGGGTATCAAAAATGAAAAAATGAAAAATTATTAATTGGTCTTGGGTTGACCTTGGAATTGGACCAAACCTATTCGATCCGGTCCTCAGTCCCAAGCTCAATAAGGTCGACCTTCGGTTCCAAAAATTGAGGATCAGCACTGTGCAGGTTGGTTCTAGGATTAGGGGTTGAACCGGCCCAACCTGAACCATACTCATCTCTAACAAGTATGACAAAAAGAGCGTAAAATCACAAGTTAGTACCTTAGTCAACTCTCAAGTATTATCAAGTTCAGCAATTTAATGGTAAAATTTAATGAATACTAACATGGGGTAAATTTTTCATAAGTGTACTAGTTTTGGATAAATTTTTTTGATTTTTTTATGGTCAAAAAATTAGTTTGTAGTGAATTCATTACAACTATATCAGTTTGGGTGTTTTTAGGCACATGAGTGGGTCGCCTAACCCTCATTGCCTTGGGCAAGTTGTGTCCCTTGCCAGGTGAGAGTCGTATCTTTGCTCGTCCTTTTTCCAAAACCCAAAAAAAAAAAAAAAAAAACGATATCACGAAAAAAAAAAACCCAAACTAATACAACTGTGATAAATGTATCCAAACTAATTTTTCAAGGATAACAAATCTCAAATGGATACACCATTGGTAAATTTACCCTATGTAACCATAAAAACCCTCCAAACTAATATAGTTATAATAAATTTACCATAAACTAATTTTTGACCTTTAAATTAAAACTAGTACATTTGTGACATATATACTCTCATTTAAATTGGATTAATATAAAAAAAATCACAAAATTAGTGCAACTATGATAAAAATAAAATCCCAAATTGGTACACTAGCCAATTCTCACATGTAAATAAAATTAGTAATTTGATAGTAAAATTTAAGAAAAACTAGCAAAGGGTAAATTTGTCACAAGTATACCGTTGGGATAAATTTATCAAATGTATAATAATTTGCATTTTTTGTAGTCAAATAGTTAATTTATAGCAAATTTATCATAAATGTACGAGTTTGGTGCATTTTGGAATATGCGAGTGCCAACCGACCTTCACTAGCTTAGACAAGTTGCACCCTTTTCTAGGCCAAGTGAGAGTTGCGATTTTGCTAACCCTCTCTCCAAAAAACCTTAAGGAAAAAAAGTTAATAGCACAAAAATCCCAAACTAATATAATTGTGATAAATTTATCCAAAAATAATTTTTTTAAGCATAAAAACTCTAAACTAGTATATCATCGATAAATTTACCTGAATGATCATAAAAAAAAACTCTACACTAGTATAGATATAACAAATTTACTCCAAACTAATCTTTTAACCACCAAAAAATAAAATGGGTACATTTGTGACAAATATACCCTCCTTTAAATTATATTCATACTACAAAAAATTAGACAAATAGTACCTCTATGACTAAAGGAGAATAAATATCAAGTTAGTAGAGTAGTCAGCTCTCAAGTGTTAATAAATTCAGTAATTTGACAACAAAATTTAACGAAAATTGACAGAGAGTAAATTTATCATAATTGTACCAGTTTGAGATAAATTTCTCAAAGGTATAACAATTTGGAATTTTTGTGGTCAAAAAATTAATTTATGACAAATTTGTCACTAATGTACGAGTTCATAATTTGTCAGCATAGGTGATAGCCAGCTGACGCTCGCTAGCCCTGGGTGAGTCGCATGCCTTGCTAGGCTAGGTGAGAGTTGTGACTTTACTCGCACTCTCTCCAAAAATAAATAATAAAAAAATAACCCTAAACTAATACATCTGTAATAAATTTATTCCAAATTAATTTTTTAATAACAAAAACCCCAAATTGGTACATAGTTGATAAATTTATCCCAAATAGCTATAAAAAACGTTAAACTGGTACAATTGTAAAAATTCGACACCAAATTAATTTTTTGATCGTCAAAACCAAAATCGATACATTTGTAACAAATATGCCTCCTCTAAATTGGATTAATAATACAAAAATACAAAAATAGTACAACTATCATAAAAGGAGAGTAAAATCTTAAATTAGTAAACTAATCAACTCTCACGTGTTATCAAACTTAGTAATTTGATAGTAAAATTTAACAAAACTAACAAATTATAAATTTATTGCAAGTGTACTAGTTTGAAATAAATTTGTCAAAGGTGTAACAATTGAGTTTTTTGTGATAAAAAATTTAGTTTGCAACCAATGTTCAGGTTTTTCTTGTATGAACCACAAAAGAGAGTAAAGAAAAGGAAAAAAAATTAAAACCAAGAAAAAATTTAAAGAATATTAATAGTTATAAAAAAAATGTCCACATTAGCATTTACCATCTACATCGGCAAATTTTAGCCAAAATAGGCAGAATTAACTTAATTGACAAAAGAAGAAAAATGCTTAGAACTCAAGTGATAAAATTAAAATATTTATGACTAAATTGGTAAAAGTGTAATAGGTTTATGACTTTTTGGAAAAATTTCCTAGACATTTGTTGGAAGATATGATTTGGAAATTGATATGTTTGTGTCTATTTTAGGATTAGAAAGATTATAAAATATTTAGGAAATATAAACTTTCTTTTATTATTATTTCTTTTGTATTAAATACATCATTGTACACAGAATACAAATCAATGAATTAAGGCACATATTTTTTCTCTCCAAAGTTCTTCCCTATATTTTACGTTTTCTACCTAGTCTTGTGACATGGTATCAGAGCCTTTCTTGAAGGTCTAAAATTTCCATCGCTTCTGCTTCAATTGCCTCGTGGAACTCCTATCTACAAAAGAGAGTTATCATAGGAATTATTAACTTTTGAAGGGAAGTTTCTTTCTTCATCATGCCTAAAGCACAAGATATTACCTCAACCTCAGACACTCAACCTTCAGGAGAGGTCATGCCACATACCCTGGAGATCCAAGATTCGTCTGTCGTAACTTCAGCCACTGAACAATAATTCGATCAAGCTCGGACACATCTATAGGCGCAACACGCGCAGTGGCAACCATTCCAAGCTCAGTTCAATCTAGGGTAGCCATTTATGGGCCATCCTTACCAATGGATACCAAATCCATGGTTCCATGGGCCTAGCCTAAATACATCACTGCCAAGAGTCTACCAAAGCAACGTTGGGTCCGATGGAGGCCCACAAACTAGCGAAGGGGCATGCCCAACCATTGGCCCACAGCAGACGGGCGGATCAATTGGGCCGGCTACGAATCCCTACCGGGCTTTTCTCAATACGGGTCATGCAAGTCATGTGAGTTAGGGAATCGGGCCGAATGATTTGGGCATGGGAGGAAATCCCTACCCGAATCTTGAACTCGGATTTTTTCCATATCAGATCTTTGTTGCCGGTGGCCAACCAGAAACTGGCAACTCGCTCCACACAACTAACGCCAACGGACCGGAACTGAAGCTCATCAGCCAACAATTGACCAAAGGCCGATAACTATTCAAGCTGGTTGCGAGAGTTCGGCGGGCGCTGGTAACAAAAGATAAATAGGGTTTTCTTGACGGAACAATTTCGATTCCGTTCGATGAGAGAATGGCACGACTTTGGAAGAAATGCAATCAACTAGTCAGAACGTGGATGGGCAATTGCATCACAACCGAAGTCGCGGCCGGACTTCCCCCGAAGGAGGATTCAAAACAAATATGGGAGAATATCAAAGAGATGTATGAGAAACTCGATCAAGTCAAGATTTTTTCATTAACACAGCAAATTTCAGAGCTCAAACAAGGGAATATGACCATTGCAACAATTTATAACAAACTCTTAGCTCTGTGGAATGAGCTCGAAGCAGCCAAAGAAAAGTTCGACTGGCCCAACCCTATTTTACAGCAGTACAAATGCATGCGGGAAAGGGAAAATGCGACAAGATTCCTGCTCATACTTAATGAGACTTACCTCTCATTTTGCTCCCAGATCTTGACTATAGAGCCTCTGCCGAGTCTCGGGCATATCTACCAACTTGCTATGCAAGAGGAGAGCCAACAGAGAATGACGAATTACAGTAAAAGCGAAGACGGAGTGGCCTTGGCAACAAGAAGCCATGGTAGTCCTTCGCTGAGGAACAAAGGAGGCAAAGGGCAGAAGGGGGCACAATTAGGGTTCCCAAAAACCCTAATGGTCTTGATTTTATTGGGCGATCCGACGCCCACAATCATCCTTGGTAGCGAGCGGATCGATGGTCCACGGGGAGCACCTTGAATGGACTCGATGGGCCCTGCGGAAATACTTCATATGGGCCAGAAGTCTCGCACGGATTAATGGGTGGTCGATCAGACGATCTGTATAGGCCGACTTTAGCCCAAATCTCACAGCCCACAAACAAGCCTTTTTTTGGCGCGAGAAACATTGCTTCAAAAGGAAAAGGTAAAATGTTCTATAAACGTCTACATCATACAATAGAAAATTGCTGGAAGCTGCATGGGAAACCTAGAGAAAAGGAAAAGGGAAATTTTTTAATAGTTTTTCAAGTGTCGAGACAATCAACAAACAAGACTATTACCCATGATCAATATCAGGAGCTTATGGAAGCTTTAAGGAAATTGGATGCCTTTGATAAAACAGACAGTTTCACAGATACATCTTATTGTCCGACGAATTCAATTTCGAAGAATTCATGGATTATTGATTCAGGTGCTAGTGACCACATTGTCCGTGATAAGGATTTACTTTCCAATGTCGAAAAATTATCTTTTCCCAAATCAGTTCAGCTTCCCAATGGAAATGTCATCCAAGTTGAAATAGCCGGACCGTGAATCTTAGTTCTCTTATCATACTTCAAAATGTGCTATATGTCCCTGACTTCCATTTCAATATCATGTTAGTATCTCAAGCTTCTGAAGAAAATT